>NC_057936.1:5538081-5743081 GCF_018555375.3 Anguilla rostrata
GAGATTTGTTTCATGGTATAGTAGCCGAGGTAGGAGCAGGTTGAAGGCAGTATTTTCATCATCACTGAAATTTATGAGATTTCTTCCATGGTATAGCAGCAGAGGTAGGAGCAGGTTGAAGGCAGTATTTTCATAATCACTGAAATTTATGAGATTTGTTTCATGGTATAGTAGCAGAGGTGGGAGCAGGTTGAAGGCAGTATTATCATCATCACTGAAATTTATGAGATTTGTTTCATGGTATAGCAGCAGAGGTAGGAGCAGGTTGAAGGCAGTATTTTCATAATCACTGAAATTTATGAGATTTGTTTCATGGTATAGTAGCAGAGGTGGGAGCAGGTTGAAGGCAGTATTATCATCATCACTGAAATTTATGAGATTTGTTTCATGGTATAGCAGCAGAGGTAGGAGCAGGTTGAAGGCAGTATTATCATCATCACTGAAATTTATGAGATTTATTTTCTGGTATAGTAGCAGAGCCTGGAGCAGGTTGAAGGCAGTATTTCATCATCCTGAAATTTATGAGATTTTTTCTGGCTATAGTTGCAGAGTAGAGCCGGTGAAGGACAGTATGTTCATTCATCACTGCGTTTATGGATTTATTTCTGGTATAGTAGCAGAGCCTGGAGCAGGTTGAAGGCATGGGGCACTTCAAGGTGCCTAAGACAGGGGCACTTTAAGACGAAACTGCCTTTCTCTGGCCCTCAGAATGTTCCAGAAGACCCCGGCAAACAGGACAGCTATGTCCTCCTGCTGGTCCTGCTGTCCGTCTTCCTCGGGGGGATCCTGGTCGCTCTGTCCGTGCTGCTGATCATCTGCCGCCGCTGCTGTGAGGGAGATCGCCGCTACTCCAGGTGAGGCTGATCCGTCTGACGCAACCGTCCAATGGGAACACAGAGAAATGCACCCCCTGAGGGCGGCATGAGCAACCGTCCAATGGAACAACAGAGAAATGACCCAACCATCAGAGCGACCGCTCGGTGATGCTGATTTAAGAAATAACAACGGGGAGGGAAAAAGATAGAGAGAGAGAAAGAGAGAGAGAGAGAGAGAGAGAGAGATAAGAAGACAGAGAGCGATTGAGAAATAGAGCATAACCGGATCATTTCTATGCTCCCCTCCCCCTCAATTTTGAATGACCGACTGACACACACACACCCCGTTGTTAGCTAAAATATGCTCTCGGGTCAGATCTCATTGGCCGTCGCTCTCCACCAATCAGAGCGGCCTCTGCCTCACCTTCCCCTGCACAGCCCCCGGACCTCTGGAGGGACTGCAGGCCGGTACGAATGATGGGCGTAATGAAATTTCACGGCGGCCATCGGAGGTGATTCATCTCTGGTCTCCCGGAGTTTACGAGCTCTGGCGGGGGCCGGGAGGAGACGCAGGAGCGCCGAGCGATGAGCGCGGGGGGGGGGAACAGAAACCGCAGACTCCACCCCCCCCCACCCCCCACCCCGAGTGGCTGAGAAATAATGAAAATCCCCCTGTGTGGTGTGTGTGTGTGTGTGTGTGCAGTGTGTGTGTGAGTGTGTGTGTGTGTGTGTGTGAGTGTGTGGTGTGTGTGTGAGTGTGTGTGGTGTGTGTGTGTGCTGTGAGTGTGTGTGTGTGTGAGTGTGTGTCGTGTGTGTGTGTGTGGTGTGTGTGTGTGTGGTGTGTGTGTGAGTGTGTGTGTGTGTGGTGTGTGTGTGAGTGTGTGTGTGTGTGTGTTGTGTGGTCGTGTGTGTGTGTGTGTGTTATCTGTCTCTGTGTGTGTGAGTGGAGGCGGGTGTGTGTTGTTATGTGGTGTGTAGTGTGTGTGTGTGAGGTTAGTGTGTCTGTGCGTGTGTGATGGTGTGGGGGTGTGTTGTGTTTGTGTGTGAGTGTGAGGGTGTGTGTGGTGTGGAGGGGTGGAGTGTGTGTGTGTGTGTGTGTGTGTGTGTCTGTATGTGTGAGTGTGTGTGTGAGCGTGTGTGCAAGTGTGTGTGCGAGTGTGTGTGAGTGTGTGTGTGTGCGTGAGTGTGTGTGTGTGTGTGTGTGTGTGTGTGTGTGTGTGTGTGTGTGTGTGTGAGTGTGTGTGTTGGTGTGTGTGTGTGTGCGTGAGTGTGTGTGCGTGTGTGTGTGTGTGTGTGTGTGTGTGTGAGTGTGAGTGTGTGTGTGTGTGTGTGTGTGTGTGTATGTGTGTGTGTGTGTGTGAGTGTGAGTGTGTGTGTGTGTGTGTGTGTGTGTCAGTAGTTTATTTACAGATCACTCACTGCGTTCACCGCTGTAAGCCCAGGGTGGGAGGCAGGCTGAGGCTTTAGCTTTAGCTGAGCTTACTGCTAACGACTCCGTGTGACTGACGGTTAGGCCGACGCCCACTCCTCCTCCCGCCGACGCGGGTCTGCTCTGCTCTCGGCCCGCTGAGCGACTGGGTGGGGTGGGGTGGGGTGGGGGTGGGGTGGGGGGGGGCAATTTAAAATGCTCCCTTTCAAACGGAACCCCTCGTGCAAATTGAAGAGGCGACGCTTCGACGCGAAACTGCAACACAGAAAATGAATTTAATTACTCAGGTGTGAAAGGAAATCAATAATGGCGGGTTACAGGGGGGAAGAAAAACAAACCCAAGTGAAAATGATTGGGTGCACGCGTCACATGTCAAACACCAAACCTGTGAGGTGTCTAATGTTTTCACACGCAGAATTGGATTAACAGAAAGCAGTTATTTGTCATTTTTGAGGGCAGCGCAGGTTTCTGGATTGTGGCTGAACAATGGATAATAGTTCTGTGGATAACAGAAAGGTCCCTGTATGTGAAGAGTCTCCATTATCGTTGTACTTGCGGTATTGTTGTGCTAAAACACTTGACTATCTAGCAGACCAGGGTCAAATACGTATTTGTTTTTGGATTCAAATACTTTCCTACGCTTTACTGATCTTGTCTGATCCATTGGAATCAATGAAAATACTCTCAGAAAGTGCAAACACCCCGCCTTCTGGTCATATCGGCAAGCTCAGTTTACACCAGGCAAGATCAATGGAGCACAGAAAAAAGTATTTGAATCCAAAACAAGTAACGTATTTGACCGTTGAGGTCTGCTATCTAGGTGGGGCTCCGTATGCTTGTGAGATGGCGGTCCTTTGCTGTCAGTGCCAGCTGTGCTGCGAGGAGAAAAACGCAGTCTTGTGCTCCGATAAGCCGAACGTGCTGAACGTGTGCGTGGGTGGCGGTGGCGGTGGCGGCGGCGGCGGCATCGCAGCGTCGCGGAGTGTAGCACAGTGGGTAAGGAACTGGGCTTGTAACCGAAAGGTCGCAGGTTCGATTCCTGGGTAGGATACTGCTGTTGTACCCTTGAGCAAGGTACTTGACCGAAATTGCTTCAGTACATATCCAGCTGTATAAATGGATACAATGTAAAATGCTATGTGAAAGTTGTGTAAGTCGCTCTGGATAAGAGCGTCTGCTAAACGCCTGTAATGTAATGTAATGTAACCCGTGCTTTTCCGCTTTTCTCGGCTCCAGAGCCAGCGATGACCCAGAGAAGACCAACACCACGTACCTGGAGGAGTCGCAGCCGGTGCAAGGTGAGAGAACGTTCTGGCGAGACTGCCGTGTTTTTGGCGGTCCCCCCCGGGGGCCCAAATTTACCGGGAGTGACCGTCCTGTCCGTACCGGGGTCACTGAGGGAAAAACCGTGGTGTTCAAAAAGGTCCGCGCTGGATAGCGTTTTAGAATCTGCTGAGACCAAAAAAATTTTTTTTTTTTTTTTTTTGCACTGATTGAAACCTGTAGATTGAGGAGGTTGGTCTAAGGAGTTGGTCTTGTAACCTATAAAGGTCGCAGGTTTGATTCCCTGGTAGGACACTGCCCTTTGTACTCTTTGAGCAAGGTACTTAACCTGCATTGCTCCAGTATATATTCAGCTGTATAATTGGATGCAATGTAAGTCGCTCTGGATGAGAGCGTCTGCTACAGTAAATGCCTGTGATGGAATGATTACTGTGTGTGGAGTTGAGTACCACAGTATGTGCCTTGGAGTCCAAGCTTCAGCTTCAGGTTTGGTTTTGTTGGGCAGAGCTGTGCATTCAGCCTCAGCTTGGGGGGGGAGGGGGGTTGTTCTCTGCGTGGTGGGGTCCTGCCCTGTATGTGCAACAGTTTACAGTTTTCCTCCTGGCTTGACTGTTCAACCTAAAGGGATGTGGGAACGCCAGCCCTGCCAATCGGCAAAGGGACAGGCAGAAGGGACATAGAGAGAGAAGCCACAGGACCCCCATTGCCTCACTGGTGCTCATACCACAGCCTGCTCAGAGTTCCACTCTGTGTTCCATTCACATATTTTATTTCATATTAACCGCCATTTTAAGTGCACATGGGAAGACACTCCATTTTGCTGGCCCGGTCTGCTGGGCCGGGGAAGATGTTGTGGGTGGATGAAGGCGGGTGTGGCCTTCTATATGTCACACCACAGCATGTTGGTTTTCACTTTTCTGTTTTTTTTTTTTAGTTTACTGTTTAAAGTAGGTTATTGGGACGCCAAACTGAGTAGAAAACATCCGTACTTGAACAGTTACATTTCATCACCTTTTTAAAAATGTATTTTTAAAAAATGTTTTAACCCAAGCTTTAATGGCTGGTCCAGCTGTGCGTTTTAACATTTTTTTTATATTCAAAGAAAGCACACCTGCCTGAGCCTTCAGGGCCCGACTGTTGATTTGTTACATGCAGGGACCGCCCAAAACGGAATGCACGGGGCCAGGGCGAGCTGTAACCCGAACGCAGAAAAAGCCGACGCCCTTTTCAACACAAACGGCGCATTGTGTTTGCACGTTTGCAAAATACACTTTGCGCGTGTTGACCATCCTTATTGCTCTCGCCTCAAAGTTACAGTGAACTCAGCTGTGTCTCCAAGGCCCCGTTGCCATGGTGAAAGCACAGCGGATGTTTCATAACTACTTTTTTCTGATGCAGACAGGTTTTTTTTTTCTTCTTTTTTTTTCTTTCTTTTTTTCTCTCTTGGATGGAGCTCTGATCACTGCAGTGTCCCACGAGGATGAGGAATGAGATAACCGTCCCCTATCAGCGGGGGAATCCATCAGTCAATACTCTCCTGCAGGGTTATCTGTCCCAGCTAAAGGTCAAAGGTCAGGCTTGTAATTTGCCTCACTGTATGGGTTTACCTCCAAAAAGCTGAGGTAACTTACAAACCTAGCCTTTGACCTTTAGCTAGGACAGATAACCATCTGAGGAAAGTACCGATGTACCTTTGATTCCTCGTTGATGTGGGGCAGTTTTCTCTAAAAGACAAACTAGTCGAGAAAGTCAACATTAATTAGGGTGTCCTGCCCACGCATTATTTATCATACTTATTGGATTAAGAGATTAAATTAAATGGATTGTTCTGTTTCGGCTCATTTTAATGTACCACAATGCTAATATAATTTCTAATAATATAGTATTGCAGAATTAATATTAAAACAATCCTGAGCAATACCTATAGGAGTGGCAGACAGTTAGTGGAGTGGAGAGCTGGGGATTGTAGTTTGGAGGTTTTGTATTTTAAGGCTTTATTGTGTATCAAGGCTGAGGTGGAATATCCAGGTTCAGAAAGTAAAATTCCTCTCCAGTATTTTGTTCCAGTCACCTGGAATTTGCTAATTAGCTACTAGGAGGTAGAACTGATTCATGGATTCAGCTTGCTCAGTTTGTGGGTGAAAGAAACACATAGCAGGACTTCTGTTTTCTGATCCTTGGACTTTCTACCTCTGCTAGGTGTGGGATCTGTGAAAACGTCCACATAAAATAATTATTAAAGGGGACATTGGAATATTATAGAGAAAAATCTCTTTTTGTGGTTCTTGTTTTTCTTTTCTTTTTCATGAGCGAACACGAAGACTCTCACTCAGGCTGGTTGGCAGCTGTGCAGATAGCAAAGGATCTCATAGGATACCCAACCAGAGATCACCTGTCTGTTTTTATACCCAGTCAGAGATAACCTGTCTCTTTTTATGCCCAATCAGAGATCACCTGTCTTGTTTTTATACCCAATCAGAGATCACCTGTCTTGTTTTTATACCCAATCAGAGATCACCTCTCTGTTTTTATGCCCAATCAGAGATCACCATCAGGGTGGACGAGTCTGACTGCCTGTCGGCGGCCAGCAGCCATGACCAGGAGACGGAGCGCTTCCTGTCGACGGGCACCACCGGCCGCCGCGTCTCCTTCAACGAGGCCGCGCTGTACGACCACGGGAAGAAGACGCAGGAGAAAGGTCGAAGGTCAGCCGCCCGCTCGCCTCCACGTCGCTGAGCCCACTCCACGCCCGCACGCACCCACTCCACTCCCCCGCACACCCACGCACATCTGCCCCTCCATACTGCACGACAGCACTGGCCAATCACAATCAGATAAAAGTATTTGAACGTCAAGGACAGTTTTTTTTTTTTTTGTACACAAACAAACGGTGCGTGCCAACCTTTGGTGCTTTGAGCTCCTTGTTTTCCTCCCAGGTTAATGCTGTTACGGCACTGAGGCTTTGTGGAGAGGCGGACTCATGTATATTTATTCCTTTGTTCATTTAATTTGTCGACTGTGTCACATTCATTTTCGTCTGTGTTTTTGCCTGTTGTTGACGCTCCCTTCGAAAGTTAATGCGCACTCATAAAAACATCAATTCAAAATTGTTAAAAGAATGGCGATAAATTTTTCGTGAGTCATTTCGCGCCTTTTGTGAGGCCGACTCGCTCTCTGACAAGAGGTCGTCCGCCGGGTAGGCGTCTACGGTTCCCGGCGCCCGCGCGCGTGACGTAGATACGCCTCCGTACGCACCTGCGCCGTGGCTGATGCGAGAGCGAACAGAGCTCCTGTTGTGCTCGCGAATGGCCCGCGGCAGTGACGCACGCGCTCCCGCTTGCTGATCGCAGGTACTGGGGGCTGGGGGGCTCTCACTGGGGGGCGACATAGCTCAGGAGGTAAGGCCGATTGTCTGGCAGTCGAGCATGGGCATGGGCATGTCGAAGTGTCCTTGAGCAAGACACCTAACCCCTAACTGCTCTGGCGAATGAGAGGCATCAATTGTAAAGCGCTTTGGATAAAAGCGCTATATAAATGCAGTCCATTTACCATTACCATTTAGGTACACTCTCACCGAGGGCGATTTCCACCACCTGAAGAACGCCCGGCTCACCCACCTCCACCTGCCTCCGCCCGCCCTCAAGATACTCACCATCCACGAGTGCGAGTCGTCGGAGAACAGCATCGCCATGACGACACGCCCCGCCTCCAAGTCCAGCCTCTCCATCTTCCAGGTAACGCCCCCCCGACGACCCTGCTATCAGCGCTTCCGTCGCACAGGTTATCGCCGTGACAATTACATCACCTGAAGCAATACCGTGATCAGTCAGTGTAGATTAATAAAATATATTGCGGATATTAAATTAAATTAAATTTTAAAAAAAAATTAACTAATTAACTCCTCTTTCCTGTATGCGAGTCATATTTTCCTAAATCCTAATATGGAATTCCTGTTTGGCTGCTAAGCTGATCAATCAATGTAGATTAATAAAATAAATGGCGGATATTAAATAATTTTTTTTTAAAGACAGAGAGGTTTTATTATTAACAGCTCTTTCCTGTATGGGAGTCATATTCTCCTGAATCCTAATATGGAATTCCAGTTTGGCTGCTGAGCTGTGCCACCCCCCCCCCGCCCCCTACTGTGTGTCGTTCCCAGCCCTCGGTTCGCCCCCTGCCCCAAACGGCCCTCACCAGCCTGAGTGCCAGTCCCAGCTCTGCCCTCCCCGGCGACGCCCTCAACTCCGTCGTGGACACCAGCTTCAGCGACAGCGCCCCCGCGCCCAGCCCCGAAGGGCCACGCTCCAGCTCTGTGAGTCACAGCCGCCCACCCCCCACCGCACCCCCTAACCTCGAGTCCGCTATTTTGTTAAATGATACAGGTCTCGATAGCAAACAGCAAAACATAGCCTTTTATAGTGTTCAGCGAGAGCTTCGAGTTGAGTAGGTTGTGAGTATTCTGAGTACTTCAGGCTTAGTATTCTGAGGTGGTTCTGGTATGGTTATTGAGGTCTGAGTGTGGTTCTTGGGTGTGGTTCTTGAGATTGAGACCCAGAGACCCATGCCCCCTATAGGCAGGGTGGGTTCTGTTCTAGTCTAAATATCTAGATGTCGGGTAAAACCGTGAATTTGGCTGGTAAATTTTGGGAAGCGCACCAGCTGCTGCAGCCATTGGACAAAAAAGTTAGTTTTCTGCTCTGCCTACAGGGGACAAAAACGAACTACTGGGTCTTAGGTGGTTATGTGGGAGGTTGTGTAGGAGTGACTGTATCCCACAGGTTTGTGGATCCGAATGCCAGGCTTTAATATCTAAAGAAGTTAACGGTGGAAAATGCAAAAAAAAAAAAAAAGAGACGGTTTGAGTGGACGGGCTGGCACAGCTAGGGCTGTCGCGGTAGACTGGACCGTGATGAGGAGAGGAACGCGCTCAGCTCAGCTCAGCTCAGCCGCCCACGGGCCTGCCCCCCCCAGCGCCCACGGGCCTGCCCCCCCCCAGCGCCCACGGGCCTGCCCCAGCGCCAGGGCGCCCAGCGCACGGCCTTCCGCGCCAGGGTGGACGGGCGGCCGTGTGCGCGGAAGCGACGCCCCCAGATAAACACGCGCGCCGGCGATCACGTGTGTGGACCATCTTGGCTGATTCGCGAGTGTCTCTGCTCTCTCTGTCTCTCTCTCCCTCTCTCCCTCTCTCTCTCCTTCTCTATCTCCCTCTCTCCCTTTCTCTCTCTCTCCTTCTCTATCTCCCTCTCTCCCTTTCTCTCTCTCTCTCCCTCTCCTACTCTTTCCCTCCCTCCTCTCTCCCCCTCTCTCTCTCTCTCTCTCCTCTTCTCTCTCCTCTCTCTCCTCTTCACTCTCTCCTCTCTCTCCTCCTCCTCTCTCCTCTCTCTCTCTCTCTCCCTCTTTCTTCCTCTCCCTTTCCCTCTCTCCCCCTCCCTCTCCCTCCCTCTCTCCCTCTCTCTTCCTCCTCTCTCTCCCTCCCTCCCCCTCTCTCTCTCTCTCTCCAGATCGAGGTGATGGGGGCGGGGTCCCGGAGCGGGAGCAGCCCGGGCAGTGCGGGTGAGGGGGCCTCGGCCTCTGGCGCCCCCTCTGGCAGCTCTGGGCAGGGCACGGTGCTGCAGTTCTTCACCAAGCTGCGGCGCCATGCCAGCCTGGAGGGCGCCAGCCCCTACTTCAAGATCAAGAAGTGGAAGCTGGACAGCAGCCAGCGGGCGTCCAGCCTGGACACGCGAGGTGGGGGCTTCACTGCGATCGCCAGGGTGTAAGGGGGGGGGGGGGGCAGTCCTCTTCAGTCAGTCATGTCCAGGTTGTTGGGGGGGGCAGTCCCCTTCAGTCAATTCAGGAAAACTAATTGAAATTCAATTGGGGAAATGAAAAAGATGAAATTATGTGCAAATTATTCTTTGGATATATATATATTTTTAAAATTATTTTTCAGTTTGGTTCAATTAAATTTCAGGCTGAATTGTAATGGAAATGACCCTGAGCCCAAGTCTAATTATTCCATGCTGTGTGTTTTGATGCATCCTTTTTAGCATGCTAGGCTAAAGGCTGGCAAACAGGAAACTCTTTGAGAAAAGTGCGATAAGCCGCGAAACAGAGCAGTCCCCGCTCAGTCACTGCGTTAAGCGCCCAAGCTCAGTCACCCAGCCAATCGCCACCATCAGAGCACAGCCCAAACTGACACGCCATTATCGTTAAGATCTAATGGGGTGAGCGCCAATGTGCTGTTGTACAGTCGCCGGGAACAGAACGAATGGGAGAGGTGGGATTATAGATGTTTTAGTCTGTTCCAGTCCACTGCCCTTATTGTCTTTGTTTAGGATTATTATTCCTCCCTATTTAGTGTCCCCCCCGTCCCCCCGTCCCCCACCCACCACCACTTCACCCCCCCTCTGGCCTAATCAATGATGGTTAAGTCCAAATCAATGACAGCTGCATCACAGAGTGAGATCCTACTGTAGCCAGCGGGTGAAGTGAACCCAGCCGAACCGCCCCTCTGCATAATTCATGACCGGCACTACTAAACGGGCCGTCCCGCGATGTGGGTGGCGCCCTCGGGCAGGTAGCCAATGAGAAAGAGTTTGTGCGCGTGGGTGTGTACGCGCGACTGGTCGCCAGTTCGAGTCGGCAGAATGATTTATTTATCCATTTATTCATTTATTGCTGTATGCATTTGGATGGTATTGGTGACTTACAAAATGTCTGAGTTCCGATTGGGTCACTGGAACAACCAACGCGTCCAAGGTGGTGGTGTCTGCTCTTCAGTCCTTTGCGGAATCAACCAGGATGATTTTAGGGTGTTCGCTTTCACCCTAAAATCAGCGAACGGTTCTTTACCCAGAACCAGCTGTGGTGAGCTAACCGTGGTTTGAGCTGTCTTAGTCAAGATATACTTTATTGAACCCCGTGGGGTAATTTGTCCTCTGCATTTTGACCCATCCTAGTTACTTAGACGCAGTGGGCAGCCACAGTGCAGCGCCGGGGGGCCAACTCCAGTTCTGAGGCCAGTGCCTTGGTCAAGGGCAACTGATGGATGACGGATTTTAGCGTTATCGCACAATGCCTCAAGGCAATGCGAGCGACTAACTGTCTTGAGTGTGGGAGGAAACCGGAGTACCCGGAGTAAACCCACACGAACACGGGGAGAACATGCAAACTCAAACGCACAGAAAGGCCCCAAGCCGAGATTCGAACCCACGACCTTCTTGCTGTGAGGTGACAGTGCTAACCACTGTGCCACCGTGTCCGCCCCGTCAATCAATTTAGGGCTGAGTAACAACAAAAAAAAAAACCAGCAGAGTCCCCTCTCCAAGGCAAAAGTGAGTGCCACTGCTGTAAAGGGTTTGATTTCCGGAACAGTCCGCCCCCACGTCGTGCCAGTCGGGGAGCCCACGGCAACATGGTTCTCCGTTACCCATCATGCCCCTTGTGGCCGGCGGGTCAAGGCGCCAGGGCACCAAGGGCGCGGAGGTCGGCCTGGCGACTCGCTCTGTTGTCACGGCCACCGCCGAAGCGTAAGCGGGTCTGACAGAATCCGACGCCGTATCCCAGCATGCACCTCCCCCCCCCAATCCCTGCCGCCTCTCTCTCTCTCCCACGTCCCGAATGTGTCATCACTCTCTCCGCTTCGACAGGGCCCCCGCCTCCTGGAAGGGGGGGGCATTCTGGACACCCCCAGAGTGGAGGGGGAGAGCAAACTGCTAATTTCGCCCTGCCGTTAGCCCTCAGCCAGCCCAGCGAAGCTTCACAGTTTGCCGCTAGCCAGAGAAGAGGCAAAAAATCTTTGCGAACGAATCTTAGCGAACGACTGCTAATGGTGGGAGCAGAGCAGCCTCTCGACAGGCCGAGAAGTGTGCTTGGCAAGATGAACGCGTTCATTTGGCTTCCAGTAAAACAAAAAAAAAAAACGAAACATTGGCAGTAGGTGGAAAAAGAAAATCGCAGAGTCAGGCACATACGGAAAAAAAAAAAAACCCCAAAAAAACAAAAAAAGTGAAGTTAAAAAAGTGAAACGAAATAATTTCGGGTGGGAGTTTGTCTGTTGTGTCTGTTTTGAGGTTGCTCAATGGAGGATCAATACTCGAATTAGCGATCGGTGGCCAATTAGCCTTAAAGTAGAATGGTAATGTGGCCGCTCACGTTTAACGTGACGGACTATTGTGGAGTTTGGCACGCTTGCGGAGTGGTCGTACATCAGACGCTAGATCAAGATGTATTCGGGGACGTCGCGGTGTACTCAGTGTTTTTAATCTCTTTATTAGGACGCAACAGGGATCTGAATCCATCGCCACACGCTCATTTGGAAGATGAAGTGGTGTGAATGCTAGTATTGCGAAGGTCTACAACAGTCCTGCCATCATTACCCACTTGTGGGCTATTGATTCTACCCCCAAAATTGAAAACACAAGCAGTAATGTCCCTACTTTGTATTCGAAGATTACTAAAGATTTAGCCATCAGTGGATCCCTAGGTATACATAAATATTATGTTTACGTCTCTGTAATAACTGAATGTAATTAAGTAAAACACGTACACCAATGGAAACCAATGAGCAGGCCCACGCCAAATTAATACATCACTATGGCAATTTGGAGGACAAATCCCCTGTAGCCAGTATCTTTTTGTGTGTAAAACCAAGAAATAATTTGCATTTATACCTACAATATTTAAAGAAATATTAACACCGCTGCTGCGGGCTCCCACATCTTGGCTTCAGGTAACGAATATAATTTGGCGACATTTACACAGACAGGATGTGGGTTGTTTCTGTAGTCATTTTAAATGCTCCGCATTAAAAAAAATTTGATACACTGATATAACACGAGATGGGGCGGCACGGTGGTGCAGTGGGTAGCACTGTCGCCTCGCAGCAAGAAGGTTCTGGGTTCAAATCCGGCCAATCTCGTGTTCTATGTGGAGTTTACCTGTTCTCACCGTGTCCGTGTGGGTCTCCTTTGGGTACTCCGGTTTCCTCCCACAGTCCAAAAACCTGTGGGTAGGCTAATTGGAGACTCTAAATTGCCCACAGGTATGAGTGTGTGAGTGAATGGTGTGTGAGCCCTGTGATAGATTGGCGGCCCGTCCAGGGTATATTACTGTCTCTCGCCCAATGCATGCTGGGATAGGCACCAACACTCCGCAACCCTGACCAGAATAAGCGGGTATAGATAATGGATGGATGGATGGATGGATGGATGGATGGTTAATACGAGATGGGGCTGAAATACATACAGAGGACAGAGTAAATGTGAGGGGAAAACAAACAAAGCGAAGCCTGCCGATATTCTCTCTCAGACTGCCGCTGAGGTCGCCTGGTGGGTAGCAGACGCCCCCGCTCTGACAGATGGCACTGTGACGCTGCGCTCCTCCCCTTCAAACCGCCCCCCGCCCTCCCCCGACCCGGGCCTTCATTAGGCCCCGCCCCCTCGTTGTCTCCCTGCCGCTCACCCACGAGGGCCAGCGCGTCATTCAGAAAAAAATGCTGTTTGAAGCCCCCTGCCTGCCGCCCCCCCCCCTCCCCCGGGATGACATCAGTGTGACGCAGGCAGGAAATGGCCGCCACCGCTGTCTTCTGAATATAAATTCATTATAGTCGGAGAGAGGTCGGTTCACGACCCACTTACCGCCAATTTGGGCCGGCTCAGCTGCCAATCAAAGCTTAATTCGCTTACGAAATAAGTAGTCATGTGACTGTGCGGGACATTTCCAGAAAAACCTTTTCACATGTTTTTATGGATGGTTTGATTAAGACGGAATGTGGCGTCTCATAAAAAGAGTACATAAGTATATACTTAATGTTTCTGTTTGTCCAGAAGGTTTTTTTTATGATAGTAGATTTGACCACATGCTGTATTTTCCTGAATCAGTATTTCTTCTGAATGGTATACGGTGCACTCCAAAAGTATGAGAGCAGGCGAGTGAAATTAGTTAATCTTTCTGTATACTATGGCATTTGGATTTGAGCTCAAAAATTAATATGAGACGGAAGTACAGATGATCAGCTTTTATTTTATTTTCATTTTACATGTTGTGCATCTTGTTTTTACAGAAGCAGCTGTTTTTGTGTTGAGTCCTAAACTTTTGGAGGGCACTGCACTGTATTTACACTGTGTGTCTCTCCCACATCAGGGTCCCCAGAAAGATTTACACTGTGTGTGTCTCTCCCACATCAGGGTCCCCAGAAAGATTTACACTGTGTGTGTATCTCACATCAGGGTCCCCAGAAAGATTTACACTGTGTGTGTCTCTCTCACATCAGGGTCCCCAGAAAGATTTACACTGTGTGTGTCTCTCTCACATCAGGGTCCCCAGAAAGATTTACACTGTGTGTGTCTCTCCCACATCAGGGTCCCCAGAAAGATTTACACTGTGTCTCTCTCACGTCAGGGTCCCCAGAAAGATTTACACTGTGTGTGTCTCTCACACATCAGGGTCCCCAGAAAGATTTACACTGTGTGTGTCTCTCCCACATCAGGGTCCCCAGAAAGATTTACACTGTGTGTGTCTCTCACACCAGGGTCCCCAGAAAGATTTACACTGTGTGTGTCTCTCCCATCAGGGTCCCCAGAAAGATTTACACTGTGTGTGTCTCTCCCACATCAGGGTCCCCAGAAATATTTACACTGTGTGTGTCTCTCTCACATCAGGGTCCCCAGAAAGATTTACACTGTGTGTGTCTCTCTCACATCAGGGTCCCCAGAAAGATTTACACTGTGTGTGTCTCTCTCACATCAGGGTCCCCAGAAAGATTTACACTGTGTGTGTCTCTCTCACATCAGGGTCCCCAGAAAGATTTACACTGTGTGTGTCTCTCACATCAGGGTCCCCAGAAAGATTTACAGTGTGTGTGTCTCTCCCACATCAGGGTCCCCAGAAAGATTTACACTGTGCATCTCTCCCACATCAGGGTCCCCAGAAAGATTTACACTGTGTGTGTCTCACATCAGGGTCCCCAGAAAGATTTACACTGTGTGTGTCTCTCTCACATCAGGGTCCCCAGAAAGATTTACACTGTGTGTGTCTCTCCCACATCAGGGTCCCCAGAAAGATTTACACTGAGCATCTCTCCTATTTGGGTCCCCAAAAAGATTCACGCTGTGCCTCTATCACATCAGGGTCCCCAAAAAGGAGGCAGTTCCAGCGCCAGAGGGCGGCCAGCGAGAGCATGGACCAGGACGACCACGACGGCCACCACATCGACCTCATCCAGTACATCGCGCGCACGCACGACCTGCCCTACTGCCCCGGCCGCGCCCCCGGCCCCGCCCCCGGCCGCGACCCCGGCCACGCCCCCGGCCACGCCTTCCTGTCCCCCCCTTCCACGCCACCACCCTCCCTCGGCAGGTATCTTTAATTCCCTCGCCATTCATCCGCCACGCTGCTTCGCCCACGGCCATCGCCCCCCCCCGCCCCCCATTAACCGCCATTTTCCATTGGTGGCGCTAGTTTTGAGGCCGCCGCTCCCGCTGATCCAGGGCGGGAAACCGGTGCCGGTGGAGCCTTAACCGAAAAAATGAGTGTGTAGGCCTCCAGGTGCTTCCCCCATCACCAAACCGGGACGGCGGAGAGGAGGGGGGCGGAGAAAGGTGTCTTGGTAATCCCAGATCTTCATCATGGCTTCAGATTATGACGACATCATGCTCCCAACAAGCGCCATTGCTGCAGTTTGTGTGTTTTGATGGTCACGCGCTTAGTTCATCACGTGTCTCTGCTCATGCCACTGTCACCGATGGGCCCAAATGATTAGTAAAAAAAAATAATAATATGAAAATAGGACTAGCACATTAAATTAGGGGCGGCAGCATAATGGGTAAGGAGCTGGTCTTGTAACCTAAAGGTCACTGGTTCAATTCTCAGGTAGGACACTGCCATTGTAAGCAAGGGACTTAGCCTGCATTGCTTCAGTATACATCCAGCTGTATAAAATGGATGCAATGCAAATGCGATGTAAAAGTTGTGTAAGTCGCTCTGGGTAAGAGCATCTGCTAAATGCCTGTGATGTAATTAAATTAGTCATATTTTTAATTTGGCTTTTAAATGATTTGCCAAAGTTACACAGAGTTAGGATCCAGCGTGCTTATAGAATTGGCAATAAAAAATTCTAGTTTATATGTGCTGCAGTGATGCAGTGTTTACAATGGAATGGATCCAAATGGAATATAGAAATATAGGCCAAATATATAAGTAACACAGTAAATAATGGTTAGGAAACTGGGCTTGTGAAGCAAAGGTTGCCGGTTCAATTCCCAGGTGGGGCATTGCCATTGTACCCTTGAGCAAGATGCTTAACCTGAACCGCTTCACTATATAGATCCAGCTGTATATTATTATTGATATTATTTAAAACTGTAAATTTGTGTAGGTTTCTCTGGACGAGAGTTAAATGCCAGCAGAGTAACACCAGAACAAAAGACAACGACAAGCTGTAACGGTGAGAGCAGACCGTGAATGTCATTGAAACTTGCCTATAATCAACAACGAATCGATCCTAAGTCTTAATTATTTAGGCCTCATTAAAATTCCTGGTAAGGAATTTCATACATTTATAATTCAGTGTGCAAAGAAATATTTTTGGCACAGTATTAGCTTTTGAGTATTCTAAGTTCTAATTTATTTCATTATGAATTAGAACTTAGAGAGTTATACATTTGTTATTTGGGGGACTTAATGTGGTGTCCCTCTTAAGACACAATCTTTGGATAACTGATTAGTCTCGTTTTTACTTAGTGATATTATACTGCCTTTTTCCATAGTCTTCTGGATTCTTTCTACTTCCCACAATACAACAGATTTATTCTATCGCTTGAATGATGGCGTGAGCCCCTTTCACTGTATTTAAACCCAGTTGTTTCCCATTTGAACTGATCCTATTGGGAAATGACCAAGTTTGAAAACAACATTAACCTTGGGAAAATTGAGGGGCAAAAAAAAAAAAAACGAAAAATGTGTTCTGTGAATAAGCTTGAATAAGTTTCAACATGAATACCAGGGGAAACCAATTACAGTGGTTTAAATAGTGTTGCGTGGAAATAGACCCAATTTGACACCATTGACCGAATCCTTTGAAAGAGGCCGACTGCATTGCTGTAATGGAGATGGCTAAAAGAGCTGAGCAGGCACTTTGAGAGGCACTATATAATGACCTGCAAGACGTGTTTTGAATTTCCACAAAGGTCTGCAGTTCAGCCTGTCTGTTAATGGAACTTTGAGTGTTACTTCTTTAGGAATGAACCCCAATATATATTTTTTTCTCGATGAAACCGAAAATTATGGGGCTTAACTATATTTCATTGATCTATTTGCAATTAGATAAGTTTGTGTATTTTTCAGATCGATCTCTCCCTTTCCCTTTTTTTTCGTCTAATGGCAAATCCAAGCTTCGCCCCTCCGAGGGATTTAGCTGTTGCTTCCATCACTATTTACTGACTTAGCATTGTTAAACACATGAAAACGAGGATGTGAGAAGCAAGCACGTTTTAGCACAGTAAAACAGTAAAGTGGGGAAATTGTGCGAGCACTGACTCACGCTAGAGACGTCACTTTGGGCAGAGAGACCGCCCCCAAAAAGCTGAAACCATTTGACATCGCTGCCATTTTTACACGTGTCCCTGTGCACATCGCCACAAAGCAGGGACCTGTGCATTTCACCGAAGGCGGAAAAGGTTAGCGCGCCGGCGCCGCGCTGGCTGAGCGGGGTTCGCGGGCTAACGCGCGCCGTCTGGCTCTTCCCCTTCCTACAGGTTAGAGGTGGAGGTGGTGGTGGAGCCCAGCTGCGCCGGAGGGAGAGGAGTGATCGGCCTGTCTCCTGAGCCGGTGGAGGAGGGGCCGGGGGCGGGGCTAGGGGCGGGGGCGGGGCAGGGGGCGGGGTCCAGCTGCCACAGGGAGAGCGCTGAGCCCCAGACTCTGTACCGGGACATCTGGACCCTGCGGGCCTCGCTGGAGCAGTACGCCTCCTCCGACCAGAGCAGCAACAACGACCGCGACTCCGTGCGCAGCGACGCCGACAGCGTCTGCTCGCTAGGGGGCGCCGCCGAGAAGGGGGGCCTGCCCAGCTACCCCTCCCAGGACATCGGGGACGAGCCGGAGGGGGAGGGGGAGGGGGAGGGGGAGGGGGACGCGGACGTGCCCCGGGAGGAGGACGGGGGGGTGCAGGGAGACAGGGCGGGGCGGCGGAAGCAGGACAGCGTGGAGTCGGAGCGGGGCAGCGACGGCGAGTCGGGCAGCCGCAAGCTGCTGCAGATGGACAGCGGCTACGCCTCCATCGAGGCCCCCTGCAGGGCGCCGGAGGAACTGCGGCTGTTCGGCGGGCCGCCGGGGCCCAAGGACAAAACGGCGTCGGAGAAGAGGCTCTTCTTCACCAGCTCGGGCCGCAAGGGCACGGTGTGCGAGAGCCTGGAGGGCGAGCTCTACGAGGAGGAGCTGGAGGACGAGGCGGTGGGGGGCAGCGTGGAGGAGGCCGAGAGCCCCATGGGGTGGGCGCCCTACGGGCAGATGCTGGCCCCCCGGGAGGCGCAGCCCCACCCGCACCCGCACCCGCACCCGCACCCCCACCGGCGGGACTACAGCATCGACGAGAAGACCGACGCCCTCTTCCACGAGTTCCTGCGGCACGACCCCCAGTTCGACCAGCAGGAGTCGCCGGCGCGCTCCAAGCACCGGTCGCGGGTGCACCTGCGCAAGCAGTGGCAGCGCTCCAAGCAGTACAGCGACCCGGGCGTGCGCTTCCCCCCGGCCCTGGAGCGCCAGCGCCACCCGCTGCGCCGCGGCGACAGCGCCAACTACCCGCTGGACGCCGGCTACCACAGCACGCTGCCGCGCATCGTCAGCGCGCCCGACCAGGAGGAGGCCGGCGAGGGCGGGCACGGCTCCGCCCACACGCCCACGGCGGCCGAGGAGGAGGAGGAGGAGGAGGAGGGGGCGGGGGAGGGGCAGGAGGAGGAGGAGGAGGAGGACAGGAGGAAGGCCAGCCCCGGCGGCAGCACCGGCAGCGGCCGGACCGTCAAGGAAGAGGAGGACCGCGCCTCCTGCTCCCCGCCTCCTCCCCCGGCCCCCGAGCAGCCGGAGCCGGCCGAGGAGGGGGGCGGCAGGCAGGGGGGGCAGCCCCCCGAGCCCCCCTACTCCTCCCTGCCCCCCCCCGCCGCGGGCTACGGCCCGCAGACCATCGCGGACGAGCTGACGGACAAGCTGGCCGCCTCGCTGGAGGGCGGGCTGTACGCCGCGCTCCGCCGGCCCAAGGACAGCCCCGAGTGCGTGGTGGCCGTCGCCCACGCCTCCCCCGACCACAGCCCAGTGTAGCATGACTCCGGACCGCCCCCTTGCCCCCCGTGCCCCACGCCCCCCCGCCTCTTTCAACAAATTAAAAAACAAAGCCTTTGTGTTCAGTTTCGCTCTCCCAAGGTAACTGTTAGGGCGGGGGCTGCTGCCCAATCCTGTTCCTGGAGATCCGCCGTCCTTGAAGGTTCTCCTTTCAACCCTGATTCGGAACACCTGGCCTCTGCCAATCAGCAGCTCTCCGGCGAGATCTCCGGCTGTCGAATGAGGCGCTCGCGCCTGGTCAGTTTTTTTTTGGAGCGAAGGCCTACAGGGCTGGCAGATCTCCAGGAACAGGGGGGTTGGGCAGCCCTGCTCTACAGTAGACTCTCTCTCCCATCTCCGACCAAGAACGAAACACCTTAAACACGGTACGCAGTTACCTAGATCTTAATGAGCCCCCCCAACCCCCCCCCCCCCAAAATTATTCCGACATTTCTGTCACTGCTTTACAGCCTGTCTCCGTGAGGCACGTGATGGTTTCTAGGAGCCGACACGCCCTCTGCACTAGTAATTCCACTGTGAAATCAGGTGCTATCAGACATGCTCGCACTACTGCTGTAGAGACCAGACAAACCACACTCCTGTCTACCAGGGCCACAGGGCTTCTCTGGCTTGATTATTATTATTTATTTTTTTTGCATTTCCTTTGCAGCATTTACTCATTTTTTTCAATTAAGTCGACAATTCAGTTTGCCGACAGAGCTCGACAGGACCCTGCATTTAATTCTCTCGGCACACGAGATTCGTGAAATTTGCTGGGCCAGTTTCAGATTGGCAGTAACAGAAAAGAAAAAAACGCCATTGTTGTCATATGAACACGCGGCGTTTGTGTCTGGATCCCAATCGGGTCATAACTCCAATTCAGTTCAATTCGAATTTGAACACCGCTTTTTTTTTTTTTTTTACAAATGGCATTGTTACAAAGCAGCTTTTCGCGGAGATCCAGGCTTGTACTCCCACGTAGTTAGAAGATTACAGACGCTAGTTCACACGCATGAAGGATCGTTCCCTGTTCCATGGGACAAGATCGAAAAACAGCCGACATACAGCTTTCTCTCATTTTATCAGCCACTTGCATTTCATCTCTGTGGAATATCTGTCTCATTGCAGCATCACAAAAGTCAGAAAGGAAAAACAGTGTTTTACGGTAGAGATGCACAATACTGCTGATACAATTTCCTGTCATACGGGTGAAATACAGGTCTCGGGTCAGACCTGCATGTTCACAGCAACATTAAACATTGTTGGATATCATACAGGGCAATATTGTAATACAGTTTGTGTTTCATCTCAAGGGAGGGAAATTTGAGACCATACGTTGAATAGAACAGAACGGTTTTCAAAGTCAAGGTTACATCACCACCCCCCCCCCCGACCCGCCCAATCACACACTATCCCAAAACTACATGTGATTCCCAGAAGTAGGTATGTTGTGGCCAGGCCTAAACGATGATGAGCTACAGTCCTTTAGCCTGCGCTGTCCACGTTTCCAACTAGTTTACAGTGAAGTTACCTTATGTCAATACTTAGATGGATTCCAATGGAGAGAAATTGCACTATGACCTGGGGTATGTGAAAAGGGAGAAGGGTCACTTTCACTTTCCTCCATCCCTGCACCAAATTGGAAAAAAAGGCTCCTTTTCTTTAAGTGTCCTTGTCATTAACAGTTTTGGTGGGACTGGGACAGAGAGCTTGTATTCAGGGAAAGTACTGACTGGAAAAAGAATCGACCGATAGCCAGTGAGGTAATGATTGTGAGTAACCTGTTGTTTTATATCACTGTTTGTATTTATTTCCATGTGCATTTTTTTTGTTTTGTTTTTTTGTTTTTGTATGATACCTAAGCCATTACAGAATTGCATTTACAACTGAAATTATGAGAGGAGCAGATATAATGGTCTGTTCTCCTGTTCAGTATTCAGACTCTTCCATGCCAAAAAAAGGACTTTTGGCACTGTGGATGGCACTGCACTGCCTTACTGTGAACGTTAGGACCATGGGTAAGGCACCCTAAGCTTCAGTATTAATCCACCGTTGGTTGAACTGGCTTGTGTCACACAAACAGGAGCTTGTATTAGGGCCCAAATGAGACTACTGCCAAACAGTCGTGTTTGTTTTATACCTCCGCTGGAAAGGCATGACGTCTTATGTTTTCACAAATGAGCTTCACGTACTCATTTAGGTAGATTTTTCTGGTGAATGTCGACGAGACAAAACCTCAACTTGGCCCAAAAACCAACACCCACCCCCACCCCACCCCACCCCAACACACTTCCTGCTTAAAATAGCTAGCTTTAGGAAATTCCACCTGTCCTTGGAATACAGTACTGATGTGCCCATTCAGGCTCATACATGTACTTGCACATAGCTTTATGCCCAACATCTTCCTATGAAGTGTGGCTCGTCAGTGAACACTTCTGAAAATGACCATCATCTAAAATTCACTGGATTCTGCCTTACATCCAGAAACATGCAGGCTCTGCGGTCTACTGTCTGACCATTTTGATTGGATAAGCAGAAAATCCCTCCTCAGTGGGTCAAAGGGTTCTTGGGCTTCATGTGAAATGAAGGAGGACTCACAATCTTGCACGTTGATAGGAAAGGAAGATGGCGTTAGGATTCACTTTAGGATTTTCATTCATTAGTACATGTCAATGTCCATTTGTTAATGGTAATGAGAGTCAAAGCATTCTCTTTTTGCTGATATAGGATCGTTCCCTCTTGTTTTGAAGAGCACTTCTTCCAAACTGAAATCGCACGTCCGAGTTAATTTAGCTGAATGTTTAGTGGAGAGCTGGCCGCAGTGAAGTCTTCAGGCTGACAGCCGGTTACCTTTTTCCCATTTAAAACAAGGAGGGACTCGCCATCCTGAATATGTCGGCCTAATGTCAACTGAAACGAAAAATTACAAGTGCCATTTTTAGGATCTGAGACAGAGAAACGACAAGAGTACCTTACGGAGTTTTAAAAAAATAATAATGATAATAATAAAAGCATTTGTTTACATACTCTGACTGAAAAGCTCTCGAACACCATTGTGCGATATTTCGAGGCTTCCCCTTTTTGTCAGTTGGATGCCAACGGCGCTCGTCTCAGCTCTGTGTTCCTCGCTGTTCGGCACGGGCACCCAAAGATCTTTCACGAGCAAATAAATAGATTTACAAAGACAGCTCATCGCTGCAGTGACTGGACAACCACAGTGTAACCTCCCTTTAGTTTTGAATGCACCGTAGCTGTCACCTGTTGATAAAAGCAGAGCTTCACAAGGTATGATTCAGAAGAAGTCATTGATTTAGATGATCTAATAATAATAATAATAATAATAATAACTGCACTTTTTGTTCTGATTGTGAATTTTCCAGAAATGAATGACAGTCAAATTACCCACAGTAATTATTACGATGACCTTTAAATCTCACCCAAGCCAGACTCTTTGGTCTGCTGTACAGACCCTACATTACAATTACAGTCTAAGAATAGAAGACAATTTAGGTGCGTTTCGCTTGTCTTGTGGAAACGCCACAATAAAATGGCTTAGAGGTACGGAAACTTGTGTCCAGTTAGGTGCAGTTAACAAAGAACACACCTGCATAAAGATCAATTTAGCAGCCTTGTACAGAAACAAAAGATAGATTTGTCTATGTCTTTAATTAGATGCAGACGTAATTAGGGGCCAACTGCAGTTTACGATCTTTTAAATCTCAACTAGTTTTGTTTTTCCGCTATCTACAAGTTGTCCACCTATTTTGTATGAAAAGATTTTATCTTAGGTGCATATTTAGGTACATTGTTCAGATGTTAGACATAAAACACTGGTCATTGTAAACTAACGAGTACTAACGAGAATAGCCTGTTCGATGCATTGATACATACATGACTGTGCATAGTTTTGCATGTGAAAAACAGTTTTAGGAAAATGTTTTCCCAGATATACCGTTTGGAAACGACAGTACCATTTTGTCAATGCCGTTTTATTTGTTTTTGAAACGAAACACAGAAATTAACAAAGTATTGGTACTTTAGGGTTTTTTGTATTTTATGGATTCTATATTTATTTTAGGAGTCATGCCGTTCTGGCCGATACAATTTTGTGAGTTATATTTCCATGACAAAAAAAAATCTATTTCTGTATTCCTGCTTGTGAAGTAAAATGCTTGTTTCCGACAGAAAACAAAAAACAAACGAGAAAAAAAAAAAAAAAAACAAGTAGAGCTTTCCTTTGCTGACCTGGATTTGTAGAGCTTTGAGGGACCAAATAATGTGTATGCGTTTATTTTTGACTCTTTTTTTCCAAATCAGTAAATAAAAGAATGAAGCATTGACTGTGTGCCTCTGTGAGGATGCTTGCTGTACTCATCCGTGAGACAATCACACCCTTGTGCTCCCAATGTCCCCCCCGTCCTCACTGAAAACTCCTCTCCCAATCCTCCCAAATTCAGTCCAGCCCCTGCATTTCTGAAGGTGCTGTGGTCTTCTCTGGAACCGTTGGTGACCGTTGGGGGACGTTTAAAAATCAAGAGCTTAAACCCCACCCCCCCCCCCAAGGAACACTGGACCGTGGGCCTGTTACCAACCTGCTGATAGGTGACACCACCCCCACAATTATAGGAATGCATTGCAAGGAAACGACAGGATCGGATTCAAAAAGATTCGATCCAGTCTTGTGGAAGTTTGAATCGCATGAATGCCACCGTCTTAACAGTCCCTGGGCAATGACAAGATCTCTACCACGTTGGCCGTTTAGCCCAATTACTCATTCAACCTTAGAGCAGATACTCCAATTCTTTTTATTTAAAAAAGGGGGGCTTTACTTTTAAAGTGGGGGCAGGCGGGAGTAAACTGTGAACATGTTTGATATTTGAGGATGACTCAAAAGCTCACACCCGGTTCAAGTTTGATTGTACATCCCTGATCAATGCACTCGCCCAAGCCCCTGGTCCACATCTGCAAGAGCGTCACAGCATGTATCACACGACGACTGATCAAAGCCAGCCCCCACCCCCAACACACCGCCCACACCCACAACCCCACCCCAACCACCCCACCCCCTCCCATGACTGCATACCATTTAGAATGACAGATCAAAGTCAAGGTGATCCTGTATATAGGACAGCAAGGGAACCCACTGGAGCCATCAGTGGATACCATCAAAGCCCATCAGGGCTGGAGAGGGAAATGGGGGGGGGGGATGTGTGGGGTGGGTGTGAATTAAACCATCTCTGCCAAAGACACTCCATGCATGTGAAATGAGATCCTGGGGTGAAAAAAATAATAAAAAAAAGACTCAGAAGTGGCAGTCATGGTAGATCAGTGGAACATACGATCGGAGAATTCTCCAAACGCGTGCCAGCAGTTCAATCCGAAAATAGCTTCTCTGGAATTTAAAATTCAAAAAGGTTACAGACCTGGATTAATTTCCCCGGCGATCGAAACATCATAGCCACAGAACTTCCGGCTAAAACCAGAAGCAGGAACTCTAGTGCTAGAAAATGAATATTTGCCACTGGTCAGAGTCATCGTACAGTTACTGTAAACAGGGCCCTAGACCTCCAATCTCCCCAATTTCCCAAACTGATACATGCAGCAGTTGGGTCTCTCCTATAACTTAAAATGTATGCAAAGCACTAACCACTTAATACAGATCATAAATACATTTCCTGATGTACATTTTTTTATTAGTAATCCTACGGAGAGCTCCTAATATTTGACCTCTATAGTTCATGACCAAGGAATATAAAAAAAAGGGCATACAAAAGGTTCTGGGTTCGAATCCGGCCTGGGGCCTTTCTGTGTGGAGTTTGCATGTTCTCCCCATGTTCGCGTGGGTTTCCTCCGGGTACTCCGGTTTCCTCCCACAGTCCAAAGACATGCTGATTAACTGGAGACTCTAAATTTCCCTTGGGTCTGAGTTTGCGAGCGAATGGTGTATGTGTGTGTGTGTGTGTGCCCTGCGATGGACTGGCGCCCTGTCCAGGGTGTAGTCCTGCCTCTTGGCCCAATTCAAGAGCAGGCTCCAGCACCCCCCCTGCAAACCTGACCAGGATAAGTGGGTTTGATAACGAACGGAAGGATGAAATTTTGATACGGTAGGTGTAAGCGAGGATTGCCTGCATTTTCTTTGTTCCGTACCAAGAGGAGCAACTTGGCTAGCTGTGATATGCCTCCACAACCAGTTCCACATTACAATGTATGAAAATCCCAATGAAGGCCAGACATTAGCCCAGTCTATATTAGTCTATTTGGTCACTGGGAGCATAATTAACATGCAGAGGTTTAGCTATTAGACTGGACTATGCATGAGCTGGCAGTGCGCGCAGGCTTTTAGATGTCTTTGTAGTGTAATATTTATGTCAAATGTGAAGAATCAGTCAGAAGGAAGTGGGTGTGCTCTGAATCAAACGATGGGCTCAGCACGTTAGCACGTTTTAGCACGTTTTTTCGAAAGCGAAGAGCAGCACGGACCCAAGACCTACCTGAAAGGGACGAAAAAAAGCTCAGCGGGATTCGCGGGCGACAGAACTCACCCGCACGGCGTGATCGACATCCCCCACCGAGATTTTTAACAGCCTTGTTTAATTATCGAGTATGGACTATGAGTGCCCCCCCCCCCTCTTCCCCCCTTCCCCCCTTTCCACCAAAGGAAGAAATTATCTACACAAATTAAACACTGAGCCCTGAAGCATGGAAATCAGCACGCCCTCGGAACCGTTTCAACCCTGTGGGGAATTCAGGGGGGGGTAAATAAAATCTAAAATAAATAAAAAATTCAAGGTGAAGAAAGTCACCGGGACTCCATGTGCAGAGGGTATTGGACTGGCGGCTGAGTACCCCCCCCCAAAAACTGGGAGGTCAGCAAGCGCACCCAGAGCAGCATAGGCGACCTTAGCCTGGGACGAGCCGAAGCAGCAGAAGAGCAGGACCCCGAACGGCTCCACGGGTACCTCCAGCTGCATCCAGGTATCTGACGGGTTCCACCTCAAGCACACCTGCACTACTCAGGCCCGTGATTACATTACATTACGTTCGTTTATTTAGCAGACGCTTTTATCCAAAGCGACGTGCAAAAAAAGCGTGTGATTAGTCGCAATCAGGCGTGCTTGAGACGGAACAAATCAAACACCTGGATCTGGCTCGGGGGGTTAGTCAAGGACAGGATATGGAGCTGCTGCTCTGGAACATGTGGTTGGCGGCAGTGTAGTATAATGGCTCAGGAGTTGGTCTTGTAACCTAAAGGTCGCAGGTTCGATTCCCCGGTAGGACACTGGCGTTGTACCCTTGAACAAGGCACTTAACCTGCATTGCTCCAGTATATATCCAGCTGTATAATTGGATACAATGCAAGTCGCTCTGGATAAGAGTGTCTGCTAAATGCCTGTAAACTATGTTCTTGGCAGGAAATGTTTGCGGTAGAAATGAGAATCTGATGTAAGAGGGATATAGTCTTTTAGTTATGACACAATTCTTTCAACAGCAACACAACTTGAAATTCAGTTTGGTAAATCGTGCAAAAAAAAAAAAAAAACAAACCAAAAAAAAAACTAATATGCTAACCGAACAGATTTTCCACATCATGGTATGTTTTTACCCTTTATAAACGTTTTTTTTTTACTATTCCAAAATAAACTATACTTTGCAGAAAGACAGGACTGCATGTAAATAAAGCATTTCCAACAAAATACCAAAAAAAAAAAAAAGAAAAAAGAAAAATCACAAAAGACAACCAAATCGAGTCTGGTTGGGATGTGTTTTATATAAATAATAATTTAAAAAATATTCAATGGAAAAAATGAAACAATAAAACAAAAAGCCCATACATAAAAACCATAAAAACGGAAAACAAACCAAACCCAAAACATCCCGAGATGGAGAGGGTCCCACTGGTAACCCCCCACGCTAAAATTCCCTTTCGCCCAGCCCGTACAGCATGCAGTTTTAATTTGGGTGTCATATAATAATTATCATTAACCGCCTCATTATCAATATTGTAATTACCATTAGCAATGTCATTCTTTTAACACATCGCAATGTGTCTGTGCGTGGTTTTTTTTCTTCCATTTTTTTGGGTTTTTGTTTTTTTTTTTTTCTCTTTACTGCAACAAGTAACTGGAAAAATAAAAAGGTCTCCAAAAAAAAAACCCCCAAAACAGAAGGGTCTCGCGTCCATATGTTAAGAGTCCCGGGCAACGGGGAGAAAAGACTGAGCAGGTGACAGCCTCCTCTTCCTCCTCCTCCTTTCCCTCACGTCGTCTTTCAACAAAAACAAAAGGGTAAAGATAAAAGAAACATCCACTCTGTAGTGCACTTCCTGGTATTGCATCATTTTTCAATAATGAGTCCATTAAATTAAGGAATTAAAGAAAAGAAAATCTCTGTCCTCTCGGGATATCAAAAAAAAAAAACTGAAAGAAAAGAAGGGGAACCACCTGTGAGAGGAAGGAAACAGAGAAAGCCATTATGACGTTGTTTGGTGGGCCACCTGTGGAGGAGGGGGCCAGGTTGCAACGCCTGAGGGGGGTGTGATGTGGGTTTGGGCCAAGCGCCTGTGTGAGGGAGGGGGGGGGGTAGGGGTGGGGAGCGTGTGTTGGTTTGGGCCAAGCGCCGTGTGAGGGGCAGGGGGGGGGGGCTGATGTGTGTTTGGGCCAAGCGCCTGTGTGAGGGAGCGGAGGGGTGGGGGTGCTAGTGATGGTGTTTGGGCCAGCGTGAGGGCAGGGGTGGGGGGGCTGGGATGTGTGTTTGGGCCAGCGCTTGTATGAGGTGGGGGGGGGTTTGGGCCAGCGTGTGAGGGCAGGGGGGGGGGCTGGTGATGTCTGTCAGCGCTGATGGGAGCTCTCCTGGGAGTGAGGGTTTTGAGGGGTAGTGTGGTTTGGGAATTACGATATCTCAAATTGCAGGACTGTGAAATAAGAAACAATATCCTGGCCAGTCCAGAGCATTCAGTCTTGCTGTGTGTCACTCCCCCCCCCACAAATCAATACTGATTGGATCTCACCGCCAGGCCCCGCCCCCTGCTTTGGCACCACAAGCACTGCTCCTTGATGTAAGGGGAGAGAGAGGGGGGAGGAGGGGAGAGAGGAGAGAGGAGCAGAGAGAGAAGAGAGGAGAGGAGGAGGGAGAGGGGAGGGAGATGGAGGGGAGGGGATGAGGGGAGAGGGAGGAGAGAGAGGAGAGGAGAGAGAGGAGAGGGGAGAGGAGAGGAGAGTGGAGGGAGAGGAGAAGGGAGAGGAGAGGGAGAGGGAGAGGGAGAGGGAGAGAGAGAGAGAGGGAGGAGAGGGAGAGGGAGGTAGGGAGGGGAGAGGAGAGGAGAGGAGAGGAGAGAGGAGAGAGAGGGAGAGAGAGAGAGAGAGAGAGAGGGAGAGGGAGAGGGAGAGGGAGAGGGAGGGAGAGAGAGGGGGAGGGAGAGAGAGAGAGAGAGAGAGAGCCCCACCCCTCTCCTCTCCTCTCCTCTCCTCTGATTGTCTCTGTGCGCACTGGAGGAATGTGTGGGAGTGGAGGGTGACTCACGCGGGCTGGCCGAGCTCAATCTTATTAAAACGGTGGCTTTCTCCTTCCTCTCTGTTTTATGGCTTTTATTACGTTCGCCCCTCTGCATAAGAATTGATTTTTATTTTTTTTCTCCTCCAGCCGGCCAATTCCTACATTTCATCGGAGGAAAGGGGGGAGAGGTTTAATTTTTGAGAGTTGGCTGCCGCAGCCTGCCCGGTAGGGCTCAGTGTCGGTGGGCCGGCGTCGCCACGGTCACCGCCCGGCGGTTCATTCCGACGCCGGGCCACACCGGATCAGCCACCGCCCATAAACGACCGCGGGAACACCTCAACACTGGCGCCCCCCTCTGCTGCAGTCAAAGATTCGGTTTTTAAAATGTCGAGGGCATATTTAATGCAATAAACTCTGCCGGGAATTCACAGAGGGGCGGTGGGGGGGTCAATGAAGGCTAGAAACAGGAAGGAAGTGAAGCGGGTGTTAATCACACAAACGCGCTAAAAGTTACGAGCGTGCGGCTCTCTTCTCTTCTTCTTTCTTTCTTTTAAAGAGAGGAACGAGGCGGAGAGAGAGAGAAAGCATCGAGAGAATGAACGGATTTGCAAAGAGAGGAGAGGAGGTGACAGGAATTAGCAGGTGAAACCAGGAGGGCTGAGGAAGAGGAGGGGGGGGAGAGAGAGAGAGAGAGAGAGAAAGAGAGAGGGGGCGAGGGAGGGGAGGGAGAGAGAGAGAGAACATGCCGGAAGCCCATTACCCAGGCTCATCTGCGGCGTCCCGCTCTTCAAACCATTTACACTCACAGTGGAGTGATTCACACAAAAACAGTCTCAACAGAGACTCTCTCCCCCCTGACAAACAACTACAGAATCCCGACTGCATTTGACTGCACTACAGCCCTCATTCGATTCCAACTCCACAGCTATTACCTGCAATCGCAGCAGAATGGGAGAATCTGGCTGAATGAATGTGCCGGTGCTTATGTAGTACATATTAAAGCTCCTTTCTGGGGTGGGTAGGGTGGGGGGGCAGCCAAGGGCACGGATCCTGCACAGACCCAGGTAGACTGATGAGGGGGTTTATTCTGGGTGAAGTGCCAGGTGCTGACTCAGGCTTCCTGCCTAAAAACCCTACGCGAGCGTAAAAAGCTTCGAGCGGCCGCTAAGCCTCCAGTGTAGAAGCCGAGGCGTAATTCTGTCCCAGTGCTCCGCGTGCGCTCAGAGGCTAATGCTAACGCTAGCAGCCAGGCCCATAACTCATCAGAGCACAGGGACACTCGCGTTAGGGTGTTTAGCACTATCAGCTGCGTTTCAGAGGCTAATGCTAACAGCCAGGCCCATAACTCACCAGAGCACAGGGACACTCGCTGTTAGGTGTTTAGCACGTAATAGCGTGCGTTCAGAGGCTAATGCTAACAGCCAGGCCCATAACTCACCAGAGCACAGGGACACTCGCGTTAGGGTGTTTAGCACGTAATAGCGTGCGTTCAGAGGCTAATGCTAACGCCAACAGCCAGGCCCATGCTCACCAGAGCACAGGGACACTCGTGTAGGGTTTTTAGCAGGTAATAACGTGGGCTCAGAGGCTAATGCTAACGCTAACAGCCAGGCCCATACTCAGCAGAGCACAGGGACACTCTCGTAATAGCACGTATTAGCGTAATTTAGCACGTAATAGCGTCCACTCAGAGGCTAATGCTAACGCTAACAGCCAGGCCCATAACTCACCAGAGCACAGGGACACTTGCGTAGGGTTTTTAGCAGGTAATAGCGTGCGTTCAGAGGCCAACGCTAACAGCTAGCAGCCAGGCCCGTACTCACCAGAGCACAGGGACACTCTCGTAGGGTTTTTAGCACGTAATAGCGTGCGTTCAGAGGCTAACGATAACAGCTAGCAGCCAGGCCCGTACTCACCGGTACAGTGTGTCAGCTGGGCTCGGGACCGTGGGGAGCGGTGGGGGGAGGGGGGGGCGGGGTCACTGCTGCTTGCAGGTGGAGAGTTTGCGGATCTTGCTGGTGGTGGACACGCCCTTCCGGGAGGGGTTGGAGGAGGAGCTGGACCGGCGCTCCGCCTTGGACTGCAGCAGGCCCGCCTCCGTGCCGTTGACGCACACGGGCTTGGGCGCGCCCCGGCCCTGGCCCTGGCTCTGGCTCTGCCCGTTCTGCTCCGCCTCCTCCTCCGGGACCTGCCCTGGAGGGTCACACGACACACAACAGACGGTTCAGGCTCTCCGGAGCTCAACCCCAATGCAACACACAACCCCAGGCCGCTTCTGCAAACGGCTTTTCCAAACTACTGCGTGCACAAAATAGGCACCGTACACTGAACATAACGCCTATGGGTTTTTAGTGCGCATTATTTTGTACGTGATGATATTTCGCAGTATGTGCCAAAAAATTATTATCGTCCATACTATTTTCCCAATGGTACTACGGAAGTGTCGTAAGACGTCCCATGTTTGTAGGAAAAAGACCCCCTTTTTCTGATTCATAGCACCCAAAGATGGCACCGCCTACACTCAGCAAAACCCCGAAAAAAAGTATACAATCTGGGGATGTCAAGTAGACTAAATTTTGAGAAAATTTCACTTTTTACTTAACTTTCTCACAGCGTACTTAACTTACATACTCAATAGTAGGAAAGTAAGCCTACTAAGTAGGCGTTTCAGACACCCTTGAACGCACAACATACTTCCTGCTTTTCAGGAAATTGTTTGGTATAAATTCTCACTCACATTTACACTGTTCACAATAAACATTTTAAAAACATATTTAAAAAACCATGATACCAAATAAGTATTTAATAAATACACCGGGCTTATCACATTCCATGACACTGAATATTTCATTTGCACTCATGAACTGAAAACTGGAGAATTCCACTGATTCAACAGCAGAGATCAGAAGGTACAATTCACTGTTCTTTTTCTGAAAAAAGTAGGCGTTTTATTTACATTTCAGAAAGAAAAAAAAACTAATAGTTTATCAAAGATAACAATACATTTTATTTATCAGGCACCTTTCTGAACACGCAAGGTCACCTCACATTGCATTAAAATGGAAAGAAAAACGACAAGACACTGCACACGCAGGCCATGGTTTTAAAAACAGTTAAATGAGGTCAAGACGACGTCTTCAGTGGTTATATATTCACGTTTTTTTTTTTCTTTTCTATAAAATAAGACATTTTCCATCTTTCAGTAGAGTGTGGGTGTGAGCAAATGTGACGCCAGGCAATCAGAAATGTCCTCATTGTGTAGGTGATGACGAAGCTGTCCTTCCTCGCCTACGCCATCGAAAGGGAATGACAAATCAGGACGACCTCGTTGAACTTTCCTACACAGGTGGAACAACAGGTCAGCTTTCAAAAGCCCTTTCTACGGCTCCAGTGGAGAAAAAAAAAACTGAGGACTGCATTACTGCATTATTTCACTTTTATATATATATTAGACAACAACAACAAATTATAATTAATAAATACTCGCCAGGGTCTCAAAGTTAAAAACACTACTTAAATATACATATATTCTGCAGATGATACTCTCACAGTGACAGACGAAAGAAAAAAAGGATTAACAGGTGATGACAAAACACCTGAAAGATTACAAAGGCCAGCATTCGGCCGACTGGAGCTAAAAATATATTCGGTGCAGAAAAACGTCAGCAAATGTTGAAAAGCAGTCGAAGAAATATCTCATTCTGGGGGATTTGGTGACCAGAACGTCTGGCTTCTGTGCACGATTTCAGAATACAGCTTACAATACAGATTGGATCTTAAAATATATGGAAAAATGTTTGCCTCAACATCCATAGATTCTTCCCAAACCTTGTTTTTCTCATTGTTCAGACTGGCCATTATTCTGGTCTGAACACTTGTACAAAAAACACATATGCCCACAGATCACACTAACTGACCCAAAGCTCCGATAATTAATTCAACAGTGAAGAGGTGTGCTATTCAAGAGGCCACTCAGGGAATGGTCCAATGGGAAGCCAGCACCGTATGTGACCATGGTTACCAGAATTATACAATACAGCGTGTGATCATGGTGACTACACATAGCACACTATCAAGTGCGAAAACGAAGGCACGGACGGACGGACGCACGCACACACACACACACACCTTCCTCTTCCACAAAGGAAACTCAGTTTACCTGCTTTAAAAGCCATTTCACAGAGTGAAAGAACGCCAAGAGTAAGAGGAAGGAGACTGTTTAAAAAAACGAATGGAAAACGCCATTCAAACCACCCCCACATCTGACTGCTCTCCAGAAAACCCAACCAGTACTTACTGGAAGGGCCCTTCCTACGCAGCGGATCAATTAGTGCGTGTGGCACCATTACCTCAGAGAAAAGACGCACAACGCTTCCCTGCTCATCTAATTACCCGTCTTATTTTTCTTTTCCCCTCTTTGCAGAGTGGTGGAATGGACAGAAATCACAATGCTGGCATACCTCCAATACACCATCTACGGTGAAGCCACCAGAACGATGACAAACCGTTCACGCAATAATAATAATGTAACAACACAAATCCTGACGTCAGAAATCTATTGTCCGTAATGTGTGTGTGTGTGTATATGTGTGTGTGTGTGTGTGTGTATATATATATATGTGTGTGTGTGTGTATATGTGTGTGTGTGTATATATATATATATATATGTGCATGTGTGTGTGTGTGTGTGTGTGTATATGTGTGTGTGTGTATATAGATATATATGTGTGTGTGTGTGTGTGTATTTTTGTGATGTGTGGGGAATGTGTGTGTATATATATAGTATATGGTGTGTATATATATGTGTGGTGTGTGTGGTGTGTATATATGTGATATCATATTATTGAAGGAAAGCTAGCTAAATGTAGAGTGACATCACACAGGCGGCTACTGTAACATCAGCTAATCTGTAAGACCTCACTTCAGAGCTCGGCTTTCCGGTTAAAAAGCAGAGTTCAAAGCCTTGGATAAACAGCCGTTACACGTTTTCCTAAAACCCCGTTCGGTAACCGAGCATTTCAAAGAGGAAGACAATAACTAAGTCTAATATCGACTGTTCCAAGCGAATCATGGAAAACTTCAGAATCAGCTGAGCTCGGCCTAAAACGAACGCTTGACACGCCAAGCGGATCACTCCGTTCACCGAGCATCATCAGTGCTGGCGTTACCCATCACAGCTTTCCCAAACACACCCACCAGGCTCAAACCACACCAGTCTCATCCACCCCCACCCGCGCTAGCCAACACCCGGCAATTCCAAACACACCAGACTTACTCAACACACTCACTGCCAACACCAGCGCATATTCCCAAACACACCAGGACTTATTCTCAAACACACTGCACATGCAACCACAGCACTTATTCCCAAACACACCAGAATTCCAAACACATGGCACTATTGCCAACACACCATTCTACCAAACACACCAGCTTTCAACAGCCAGCACTTATTCCCCAACACACCTGAGCTTATTGGCAAAAACACCAGTGCACATTCCCAAACACACCAGAGATCATTAACAAACACAGCAGAGCTTATTCCCAAACTCCCCTAGGAGTAAAACCCCCCCCTCCCCCCCCTTTCCGGTAGAAAAGGGGGACTGACCGATTTCCGGTGACACCATCATAAAGGTGAATGGGGGGTGGTAATCAGACTGAGAGAGAAGGGGGGGGGGGGGTGGTACAGCGGGAAAGTAATATACAGTGTAAGTGTGACCAAACTGACTGCGGCAAGATGAGTCACACTATTGCCACGGCAACTTAAACACTCCACTTTCTAATCGGTAATTTCAAGTGCTTTAGAGAGAGAGAGCGAGAGAGACAGAGAGAGACGGTTGAAAAAAGAAAAAAAAATTGATTTAGGAAATTGTGGAAACAGAGGTGCTGTGTGGGCAAGACAAACACAAAGGATCAATACCAGGTCACAAACCATGGGGTAGAAAAAATTGTAATAAAACCATGTTTAAAAAAAACAAAAAAAAACAAAACACCATTCCAGGTTCATCTCAACAACCTTAGAATGACAACCCACGGGAGTCTGATGAGTGGGATGACTGCATTGTCACTGGGAGTGGGCTATGGCCTTCAATTAACCAAACAGGACACAGAGACACACAGAGAGACACAGACACAGACAGAGACACACAGACACACAGACACACACAGACACACACACACACACACACACACACACACACACACACACACACACACAGACACACACAGACACACACACACACAGACACACAGACAGACACACACAGACACAGACACAGACACACACACACACACACACACCTCCGCTCCAAACAAAAGCCCTTTGGTATTTTTAGATCTCTTGAGTGTTCTATGCACAAAAAAAACGAGGGGATTGTGGGTAATGGACAGGGGGGAGGGAGTACAGCACGAGAGGGAGGGGGGAGTTTATGTGCTGTGCTTAATTAGCCTCTGGCCCCCTTCAGCCCATCTCCAAATAATTGCCTCAGGCCTGCCCCCCTTAGCCACTGAAGTAAAGATCATTTTCGCGCTGTTTGCAAAGTCGTCGAACCTGGGACTCCCGGTGTTTTTATTTTGTACTTTTCTGCAGTGTTTCCCTCGTCAGATGAGGCGCTAGGCTACAGTCACTCCAGGTGCATTACCTGAGCGTGTATATCGATTCCCCACCACATAAAATGATTATGATCCGGGGATCACAAGAAGAAGACATGACATCCCTTTCTGTGGAGCTGAGCCAGAGTTTCAAAGCAGTAGCCTTTTCCAGAACTCTGCACAGAGAACCGAGGCCATTTTTTCAAAAGACGCTTTTTCTCTGCTCTCAAGGAGAGGGAGGGAGAGGGAGAGAGTGAGAGTCACATGGTGTTTCAACAGCGAGCGGGATAAACGAACATTACATTGCTCTCACAACAGGGGGGGAAAAAATGAAAGAAAACAATTAAGTTAGAATCACTATTCCCACAAACCGCCCCCCCCGATAGATCAGCGAGCTGTCCCAACGAGGAAGCCGTTGAAGGGATTATCAAACATAAATCATCCCCTTTTTTCCCCGCTTCCTCTTCCAAAACACAAAAGCGAAATGGGGGGGGGGGGAATTCAATTTCCTCCGTGCGTGAACTGGATTCCGGTAAACGAGCTTAACTTTGATTAATTGGCTACGCGCGATGCGATTCGCTAACAGACAAAAATCGCTGAATAAAACAACTGCGGTGGCGGGGTACGCTGGGACCGAGGAGATGAAAAGGGAATTACGGTCTCCAAACTTTCCCGTCGTATAATTAACGTGACACAGACACAAAAAGAGCTTTCACAAATCAGTACAAGCGTAGTATAAAAAGGGGGGTGCTCTTTCATCATACTCTCAAAACACAGAATAAGGAATTCACTACAGACGTTCAAAACTAGAAACTGAACATATTTTTGCTCATCAGAAGAAAGTCCATTAACCTATTGCCTTAAAGCGATTGTTTAATTTTTAATGGTTTTAAACTTTATGTGATGATCCGTGCACAATTTCAACTTTCAGAACTGCGGCAGAATAAGTTATTTCTGTGCGTACGGAAAGACGGGCGTCTGATTTCACCAGGAAATTCACCGTAGGGCTCGCCAGGAGCAGAGGTCTGAAGGGTTATGCAGATTTAAAAAAAAATTAAAAAAATCTGGCCCTTAAATCATACACCATTCTCCCTAGAACAGGGGGGGGGGGGGAGTGTTTTAAAAATAAACTTCATTCTTTTTAAATCAGAGGATCTGAATTACCTTCGCCTACCGTAACAAATTGCACAAAGGCAGAAATGACTTTTAATTCCTTCCAATAAAAGCATTTTGAGAACTAATCCTTCGCATTAAGCAGCAAGATTTTCCAGCAGCAGCAGCATGATGACTGGAGTAAAAATCACAGGGTAACGGAGAACGATTTAGAACGATCGCAAAACCACAAGAGAAGGTCAGAGCGATCTGGGAGGATAACCTCGGACGACCGGTCAAACACACAGGGCTAAATCTGTGGCCGTATCTCTCACAGATCACCGTCGGCTTGGAAAGCAGAAAGGCTTACGCAGGCAAACCGCGCGAGAACGATGGCCAGCTTTTACTTTTAAACATCCCTCCCGTGCCAAAAATAAACAAATGAGCAAACGGTTCCTTGGCAATTGGCCCACTACAGCGAGGTACACGCAAACTGTACAGCATGTCGGTTATACAGTTTTACTTTATCATTCTCGTAGCTCCATGAATGCTGCAAGCTGATTTGTATTTGCTGTGGAACAGACGTGCATGTCCAAGTGAAATCGCCACCCCCCTCCACCCCACATCAGTAATCAGAGAGGACAGGCCACTACGGAAGCCACTGATCTCCATGCGTTCGGAAACTGAAGCATGCATCAGCATTGCTAATTGTGCGCAGGTTATTTTGCATAATTTTCATACATTTGAATCGAGGGTTCTCACCCTTCTAGACATGCATGCATTATGTTTCACAACAGACCGTTCCAGGATATTTTATGCTGGGGGTGAGTGGCTGAGAATCGTGGAGGGGGTGCTGAGGATTAATTAGATGGGGGGGGGGGGGGGATTGCAAGGGAACCTGTAGTTTTGGCCAATAGCATTACACTGATCTCCAAGCTTTTGGATTAGAATTTTTGGTGATCTCCATGGGGTCTGTGACCGACCGGCACTGTACACATACAGTAGCTCCCTTCACCTCTCAGCCCTGAGCTCAACAGCACCCCCTACTGGCCCTCGCCCTTCACATACGTTCAGCTTGCGTGGTGTTAGACTGGCGTTTCGCAGCATCCAGCCTACGTCACTCTGAAACACGATTCGCTGAATCGTTAGGGGGAAAGCGACAGAAGATGGAGAATCGATGGCCGTTTTCACCAAACTGAAGTTCTTTCCCTCTGCAAGTTTTTTTTCTTCCTCCCATTACACAACTTAACAAGTAGCAGTACTGTTCTGGGTAATTTTGCGTATTAAATCCTTGATTAAATTAACCAGGTAGGCAAACTGAGAAATCGGTTCTATTTTTGGGGAATAGGTGTGGGTAGGAACCCATCCCATTGTGCAGCCAATCAGATGCAGGGGGTGATTAGGGGGTGGAATCAAAAATGGTTAATTATACGATGTGCAAGCTGTAAGACACCGCCAGGTATCTCTGCCCCAATCAGCTGCTAGTGCTGCAGAACACGAATCAAGTGAACATATTTAGCCATTCTATACACGTAGCCTATATGTCACTGTCATCTACAGCCACATCCAATAATGAGAAACCACAGATGTATGCAAAAGCATTGCTAATTGTGTGCAAGTTATTTTTCACGTAATGTTCTTAAATTTGAATCAGGGGTGTTCCCCACCCTTCTAGACGTCACGCATTATGTTTTTCGACAGGCCATTCCAGGACATTTTATGTTGGGGTGAGGTGGGGGGGTGGCTGAGACAACAGAATCATGGAAGGGGGGAGCTATGTATTAATTACATGGGGGAGGGGGATAGCAAGGGGACACGTAGTTTTGGCCAATAATGTTACACTACACATTACATTGTCATTTTCCATTACTTTTTATGACTGCAACAGAAAATTCCAGGTTTTCCAGGACATGTGGGAACCCTGTGGAATTTACAGTCTCCGCACGCTAACCAGTTTGGAAAAAAGCTACTGCTAAAATTGTGCTACATACATTATTGAATCCCATTCTCGTATGGCAACTAAGCACTTTTAGAAGACCACTGGCATGACACTCCCGAACTGCTCTGTCTGTAACACACAACAAACTCCAAACATCTACAACACAACATCAGCGAACGCTGGACAAAAAAAAACCCGGCGAAGTCCCACGTCCGTGAAAATGCGATTCTGCGCCTCATAATTTATATAACACGCCGCAACCTTTTGTGCTCTAAAGAATCATTTCATTCACACTGTTTTTTTCTTTTCCAGTTCTCACAGCTTCTCCGTGAAATTTCACAGTTTGGCCTGAAACCTCAGACGGGCCAGATACGGCTGTCTATATATAGCGGCTGCAGTCGCACCCGCACCTCGTCGAAACGCAACGCTGCCAAACGCGACATATTGTCCACTTCAAGCTCCATATGCCGGAAAAAAAGGCCAAGGTCTAAATGAAAATTTTTCATTTTATTATATTTTTTTTTAAGCCCTGACAGAATACTACAAAGCTGACGCCAGATATTCACATACCATGTCAACCAAGGAGGACTCAACGCCGCCATTTCCCATCTGAGGCCAACAACACACAGCGCCCCCCGGAGGTCACATGGGACACACCCGAGATTCTGAAGCCCAAACCCGTCCGGAGTAAAACGTCAGAGGTCATCACGCTCGGACAGCCACGGCAACCACCACGGCAACCACCGCCAGCTTTCGCCGTCTCCTCGACAACAGAATCGCCTTTATACCGGGAAACGATTCGTACTTATTTCTCAACGCCCTTAGCTGATTACTTCACGCCCACTTGCCCACCGCCAACATGGCGGAAGCAGCCGGTTAATAAAGCGTTGATTATTAACCCCGGTTACCGTGACGCTGCCCTCGGAAAGCACCGACGCCCGTCTCACTCACTCACTCAAACTCCCCCCCCCCCCCCACACCTCCTCAAAGCGCCAACTTTCTGTCTCCACTCCACAAAGAAGCAGGAGTTGTGTTTTTATTACTTCCAGAGGGGGTGAGTGACTCACTGGCCCACGGACCAACGCAATCACAGCCAGCCTGATCCCCTGCTCTCCTGTTCTCTCTGGAGTCTCACAGAGCGACAGGTAATGGAAACAGGCTCTAAGTGCAGAGGATGCATCACTGACGGACACCTGAAATGGAGGGACTTATTCTGATTCCAGACTTTAAATTTTTTTTTTTTTTTTTTTTTTTTAAAGGTCATCTGATCAACTCAAGCTACAATCATAAATAAATATCAAACTATAAAATGAGCAATTCAGTGTCAAGTAACAGGATTATGTCAGTCTAATCATGCCTCCACCAAGCATTACAGCAGTTAATCAAACTTTGCATGCAAATCAGTCTAACTAAATCAGTCAAAATGGGCAATTTCCAACAGAATCGTGAAAATAGCTTGACGCTGCAATCCAGCTAAGCACGTACTGTACCCAAACTTTTAAAAAATCAAGAACCCCTCACTAAGGCTCACTAATGTGCCATTTCATTACCATACAGAGGCACCAGGAGGCCGCAGACATTTTAATTATGCCATTTTCTTCAAACGTGTTAAATCCCGTTTATACTCACAGACGTTAACAAACACACACACACGCACAAAAGACACAGCAAAACGGAAAAACCACCACACAGGCTCATTTTCATCGTTGCCAAGGGTCACTTCCAACGGCCACGTTGCCAGGTTACCTACACTAACACGAAGTTTCCGTACGAGCACAACACAAAACTTGGACAAGGAATAAGATTGGTCCCAAAACTTTCCCAGTTTCATAGGTCTGGATACATTTTCAATGACCGAGGCTATTCATAGAAACTACTAGCAGTAGTAATGAACTGCTGTTCGGTTATCTCTTTGAATTACAGCATAAAGGATAATTCAGCATTTTTTTTCTTTTGCCCTGACATCTCAATAGTGGCTGAAATATTGCACATCATTGCTTTAAGGCCTGTGATGATTAATTAGACTCATAAGCTGTGGCACACACCGGGAGATAGGGCCTCGCTAAAAAAGCAGGGGCTGCTGCAAACACTTCCCAACGGGAAGGGATACACGTTACCGTGAGCAACATCAGCGAGCCAGAAAGTCTGGTCCGGCCCAAACAGCGACTAACGGGGCGACACAGCTCAGGAGGTAAGACCGACTGTCTGGCAGTCGGAGGGTTGCCGGTTCAAACCCCGCCCTGGGCGTGTCGAAGTGTCCTTGAGCAAGACCCCTAACACCTAACCCCTAACTGCTCTGGGGAATGAGAGGCATCAATTGTAAAGCGCTTTGGATAAAAGCGCTATATAAATGCAGTCCATTTACCATTTAACAAAGTCATTTCTGATTCTGTAATGCGGGAGTCCATCACACAGAGTCCAGTCCGACTGCAGTGCGACACCGCTCTTACCCATGACCCGACAAGGGCTCTGGCCAATCAAAATCCACCGCAGTTCAATCTGGCAAAGCTCACCGTCGTCGGCAACCCCTTTATCTCGGGATGAAGAGCGGCGAATTTCGGCCAGAGACCCACGGCCCCCGGAGGGGGCTTTCTGACTTTCAGGAAAAGGACCCCCACGCAGAAACAACGCAGTGCCTGGGAGCAAGTTCCCATGTTCCCATTAGGGGGCGACGTAGCTCAGGAGGTAAGAGCGGTCGTCTGGCAGTCGGAGGGTTGCCGGTTCGATCCCCCTGCCCTGGGCGTGTCGAAGTGTCCCCTGAGCAAGACGCCTAACTCCCTAATTGCTCTGGCGAATGAGAGGCATCAATTGTAAAGCGCTTTGGATAAAAGCGCTATATAAATGCAGTTCCATTTACCATTTTACCCTGGGTCCATGAGTCACTACCGCATGAGGTAAGAGTCCAGATAGAACAGCCATCCAAACACCTGGCGGAGAAATTCGAAGCAGCAGAGACGGAGGGAGGTGGTGCATCGTCTCTCTGAAATTAAACCTGGCTCCTCACCTTCAGACCAACAGTTCCCATTATAACCAAATAATCATCACTGCTAATCAGTGTACGCTCTAGAGGAAAAAACGTTTCTTCCATTATAGTTTTTATTGAGTGAACACATCCAGTACACACACACAGCTAGAATACTCAGTTAGGGGGGGTGTCTATTTTTACATTTCTCTCTTCAGGTTAAAAAGTGTTTTTTCATGCGCACCTTTCAAATCTTACGCAACACCGCCTGAGACTGCCTTCTCTCCAATTGTCACAACTAAACAGCCTTAAAATAGCACGATCGCCATGTACTCTGCACAAAAGAATAGCAACAAAAATATCCCTCGCAGAAAGAGGTGTATTTATTCTGAAAGCACGCATTCAGAATGTTATTGAGCACAGTCGGAGAGGCCATTCAACTGAGTCTGGGACTTTATTTAGTCCCTAAACTCATTTTGGCTGTCCACAGCAAAGAGGCTAAAGGCATCTCCATTTCTGACAGCCACACACACACCTGGCATCCAGCACACACACACACACACCTGGCATCCAGCACACACACACACTCCTGGCGTCCAGCACACACACACACACACACACACACACCTGGCATCCAGCGCACACACACTCAAACACACACCTGGCATCCAACACACACACACACACACACACACACCTGGCATCCAGCACACACACACACACTGGCATCCAGCACACACACACACACACACACCTGCCAGCCACACACACACACACACACACACACCTGGCATCCAGCACACACACACACACACACACACACACACACACACACACACATCTGGCATCCAGCACACACACAACACACACACACACGGCGTCCAGCACACACACACACACCTGGCATCCAGCACACACACACACACACACACACACACACACACACGCACCTGGCATCCAACACACACACACACACACACACACACCTGGCATCCAGCACACACACACACACACCTGGCACTGTGAAGTCCTGAGTGTAGATGATGTCATCCTCGCCGTCGAAGAGCTCGTCGTCGTCCTCCTCGTTGTAGCCGTGCAGGTCCTCCAGGTACGGCATCACCGTCATGCTGCGCCACTGGTCTCTGGTGTCGGGGCTGGGCGGGATGGGGACGGGGGGCTCGGAGGGGGGGTGTTTCTTACGCACCCAACTGCACGGGACCACAAAAGGGGAAAAGGGGAGGAAGAGAGGGACGGGGGTTAATCCAAAGAATATATTTAAATCCCCAAAGTACCCACGGGTGACCTTAAATATGCCCAATCGCTCCTATCCCAGTCCATATTTCACAGCCAAATAAACAGGCTCCTGCATTCACCATTTGACTCCATGGGAAACAGTCCAGTTTCCCTGGACAACCACAGCTGTCCATCCTTCTTGGCAGTACAAGTCAAGATCTGCATTTTTTACCCCCAATACTTACAATTTTCAATTTAACGCCTAGTTTTTTTAAAACACTGCAACAAAAAACAATGGCTAGTGCAATACATGACAGGGCCAGCTAGCAACATTAGCATTAGTTTGCTGTACTTAGGGATTTGTTTCATTGGCTAAAATTGATGTGTGTTGCCCTTAGCTGTGTGCTTGCAGGCTGCACACTGTGCTTGATTATCCAGGTTTGTGCACTGCTCTGTATTTACACTATGAAAGTCAATTTGAGCATACGCATCTAAAATTACTGACCGTCTCCAACAAGACAAGACTGAAATGTGGCGTCTTAACACTGACAAAGTTTTTAAAAACATTTTTTTCATTTGTTTCTCAGCCTACTGCTTTGTGGTTTATCACTTAGGTGAGAAAGACGATGCAAGAAATATAGAAATTTGTGGACAAAAAAAAAAGCCACAGTTTTGACCACAGTTTCCTCAGAACAGTCGTCCGATACGTCAGAATTGGCAGATCAACCGCGATTGGAACCCGGGTCTGGCAGTGCAGGTCCAGAACGTTCCATAAGCTAAACCCAACCCTTCAGTTAAAACCTCTGTCTTTAAACTCCTAGCTCTGTCACAACAGGTGCGGTGTGGAGAAACCCTACCGGCCCAGGCACTGGGGCGGCAGTGTGGTATAATGGGTAAGGAGTTGGTCTGGTACCCTGAAGGTCGCAGGTTCGATTCCCAAGGTGGGACCCTCGAGCAAGGTGCTTAACCTGCATTGCTTCAGTATATATCCAGCTGTATTAATTGATGTAATAGTCGCTCTGGATAAGAGCGTCCGCTAAATGCCCGTGATGTAGGAACAGCCAAAGCTACAGTACCAGCACGCATTCAGAGGCTCATTATGAAACCGACAGAAACCGACAAAAAAAAAACCACGAAAACACACGGCCTGCAATCACACAGATTAGATCTCCCTCGTGTTCCGCCCTTCTCTCTGTTTTCATTTTGCGCGTGTGGCGATAAGAGATCGGGAGAGGAATACGGACCAATCGGATTCCATCCACGCCGCACCCACTCCCCCTTTCATCTAGTTTTCGACGGGCGGTCCGTACGCAATCCGGCATCTCGCGGCGACGGCGGGCGAGCGTTACGAATCGCGAGAGGGATCGACGCTCGGAACGAATGCTAACGAAGGCTAACAGCGCGTCTTGGGGTGACTGGCACGCGGCTTCCCCCTCCTCACGCCCACATCCATGAAATTGGACCTGAATACGGGATTCAGATGGTTTTTTTGTTTTCCTGTCAGATCCACAAAAGAACGCAGGGGGAAGCGTGTGTACTGCATAAGAAACGTCTTCACTGTCTTATGTCTGTAACACGGGTTTCCCTATGAACACGTCCATATTAGCACCACACCGTGTGAATATGGAAAAACGGCATGAACAGCTCCTACTAGACATACATGTAGGGGACTTAGAATTTTTGTTGATGTTTTGATATCCCTTTAGTTTTTCTAAACCATTAGCCGGTCTCTCTCAGCGACGCGGCCGCCGGTCAGGTGACCTCGTGCTCCTCGGGGTGTCTCCCAGGGGCCTCTGGGGCGCGGAGAGGAAGCGGGGGGGGGGGGGGGGGCGTTCAGAAAGCGCCGGGATGCTAACGAGCACCCGGCGAAAAAACAGCTGGCTCCCTCCAGAGCCCCGCCCCCCCCTCACCCCCCCGCTCATGAATATTAAACAGGCTGTTTGCCATCCATCTTAATCACACCACACGGAATTAACTCATCCAGGAACTGGGCACAGAGCTAAATATGAAAACGATCGTGGTCCGTCTCACCCCGCCCCCACCCCCAGCCCCAAACTCAAAACGACACCCGGCACACTTTCCCCCTCACTGTCAGAGCTTTGTCCACAGTCCCGTAACGAAGGGGATGTTCATCAGTGAGCAGACTGGCTTAGCAAAAAGCTAACGGCAGGGCAAACGTTACTGTAATGCTGTTAAGTTCCTATAGCAATGAGCGAAAGCATGTTTAACAGCGTCATCTATGAACATTTCCTTAAATTCCTTTTTTTTGTGCAAAACATTCAACCTCACTACCAAACATGACATACATTATTTTATTTTTTTTTAAACTGTCTTTTTTGGGCACAAGAGCAATTCTGCGTACAGAAACGCATATGAAGCGATGCTGAGAGAACGTGTACTCCAGTGAGAATTTGCCAAAGCGAACCGTACCCCTCTCCTCGGCATCGGCACCGTCATCAATCTCACACCTTTCAAAGCAGGACCTGTGAAAGATGACGTGGCTTCCCACACGGCTGGATTTAGGAACTGTGAAGGCGATCTCTACTGGGACCTTCACACCTCTGCGCGGTGCGTAAGAGTAGCTGCCGACACACACACCGGGCTGGCCGACGTCTCCCGGCATCCAATCAGCTCGCGCTCCTCCACCTCAGCTCACCCATTCACTGTGGCTTCACCTGAACGACGCGGCCCCTGACGTGACTCAACCCCGGGACTGTATTCCACATCACACAGAGACTCAAACCCCCTGTAATCCCGGCATTATGGGATGTCGGTTTAAGGCCCCGTACGCCAGAAGCCTCAGACTGTTGAGGATTGTTGTAAAAGCAGCTCGTTTTGAGTCTCAAATCTTGCTCACGTTTTCTTTGTTAGACACACTTCCGATGTATTCGCAGTGATGCAATCCCACCGTCTCCAATGCTGACGTGTAAGATATTCTCACAAACTGACGCGCGGGGCAATATTGTCAATATCGATACATCTCTTTCCGGTGTGGGGCAAGGCGGAAAAAATGTAAAATAAGATATGATGTTTTCAGGGAGGAAATCAATTCTGCTCGCTCACTGATCAGCTGGATCAACAGACACTCCTACAGTGACAAAATACATACTGTAGGTAATATACTTCTTCAGGCTTAAAAAAAAAAAATAGACATATATGAAGCGCCTTGAACTGGGCATGAACATCACCTTTATGAAATTTTACTGTATGAAAAGATTATTTGGTTGGAACATGAATCATGCAGTTATAAGTTGGCTTGTAATGGCCATTTGCATAGTGTGCACTTGGCACAGTACATCCAAGTAAATACTAGAAGAATTATTATAAATACAATTGAATACTTTTTTTTCATGCTTTTGAGAACAAAGATTTTCAATTTCAGGATAAAATTATATTTCTATGAAAAATGTACAGCATAAACCAATTCTTTCAGTAATGTAAACTTTGCACTTCTCAGGAAAATGGCATTACTATTCAACTTTATCAGTAATAAAACTTATCTCCAGAAAGATCATCCTATACCTCCTATTTGTGTCACGTGACCGCACTTCTCCCGCCTTTCTCCCTCTCTCCCCCCCCCCTCCCTCATTCTCTCCCTCTCTCTCTCCCTCCCTCCCTCCCTCCCTCCCTCTCCCTCCATCTCTCCCTGGGCTGAGGTAACACCGGTAGTGCAGGGGGTGTGTGGCGGCACTTCAGCCCCGGGTGCGAGTCGTGTGCGAGAGGGAGGAGGTGATCGTGACGGCGGCGGCGGCGCAGAGAGACCGAAGGGTCAGCTCCGTGTGCTCCGTGGCGGGGAGCGCGTGGGCGTGCATTTGGGGGGGGCGGACGGCGGAGGAAGGCGGAGGAGGGGGGGTTTCTCGTGCTATTCTTTGCAGCAGCGTCTTCACGGATGCCCCTGCAGCACGTCTCCTTAACAACAGCAGGAAACCCTGCGGGAGCACATGCAGCTAATAGGGCAGTGACATCACGCGTGTGCGTGCGAGTGTGAGTGCGAGAGTCTGTGTGTGTGTGTGCAACTATGTGTGTGTGTGTGCGTGTGTGAATGTGACTGTGTGTGTGTGTGTGTGTGTGTGTGTGCGCGATGGTGACTGTGTGTGTGTGTGTGTGTATAAGGGGCACCGCCCACTATCCAAGTTCCTTAAAGTGGTGTTTAAAAAAAACATCTTCATGCCAATTATGGTATAACTCATGCCCAATTATCACATTTTTGAGGAGGGGAAAAATGCGGCAGTGTGACCTTTTTATTCCCTTTAGGGATAGTAAGAGTTAGGTATAGCCATGCAGAGACAGGTCAGCAGTGTACTGCAGTTTGCTTTTGCTTACAGTACCAACTGTAGTTTTTGTTCAGTCAACATTACACTTGTTAATAATCAATGAGTCTTCTCTGCCTTCCTGGTGACACCACTCTGTCTGTAATCCAGACACTGATGTTCTCCGCTAATTCAACACTGGACGTGACTGTAATGTTTAGCGGTGGGGGGGGGGGGGGGCAGGTAAAATAAACAAATAAATAAATAACTCCATAAGCTACCCATTCCGGTGACACATCGCGTTCTTCAGTGCCGCTTCACACAGCTGAACAGCCTGTCGTACCCCTCGTTTCCCAGCTGAACAGCCGGTCGTACCCCTCGTTTCCCAGCTGAACTGCCGGTCGTACCCCTCGTTTCCCAGCTGAACAGCCTGTGGTACCCCTCGTTTCCCAGCTGAACAGCCTGTGGTACCCCTCGTTTCCCAGCTGAAGAGCCTGTCGTACCCCTCGTTTCCCAGCTGAACAGCCTGTCGTACCCCTCGTTTCCCAGCTGAAGAGCCTGTCGTACCCCTCGTTTCCCAGCTGAAGAGCCTGTCGTACCCCTCGTTTCCCAGCTGAACAGCCTGTGGTACCCTCGTTCCCAGCTGAAAGCCTGTCGTACCCCCGTTCCCAGCTGAAGAGCCTGTGGTACCCCTCGTTTCCCAGCTGAAGAGCCTGTGGTACCCCTCGTTTCCCAGCTGAAGAGCCTGTCGTACCCCTCGTTTCCCAGCTGAAGAGCCTGTCGTACCCCTCGTTTCCCAGCTGAACAGCCTGTGGTACCCCTCGTTTCCCAGCTGAACAGCCTGTGGTACCCCTCGTTTCCCAGCTGAAGAGCCTGTGTACCCCTCGTTTCCCAGCTGAACAGCCTGTCGTACCCTCGTTTCCCAGCTGAAGAGCCTGTCGTACCCCTCGTTTCCCAGCTGAAGAGCCTGTCGTACCCCTCGTTTCCCAGCTGAACAGCCTGTGGTACCCCTCGTTTCCCAGCTGAAGAGCCTGTCGTACCCCGCGTTCCCCAGCTGAAGAGCCTGTCGTACCCCTCGTTTCCCAGCTGAAGAGCCTGTGGTACCCCTCGTTTCCCAGCTGAACAGCCTGTCGTACCCCTCGTTTCCCAGCTGAAGAGCCTGTCGTACCCCTCGTTTCCCAGCTGAAGAGCCTGTGGTACCCCTCGTTTCCCAGCTGAACAGCCTGTCGTACCCCTCGTTTCCCAGCTGAACAGCCTGTCGTACCCCTCGTTTCCCAGCTGAAGAGCCTGTCGTACCCCTCGTTTCCCAGCTGAACAGCCTGTCGTACCCCTCGTTTCCCAGCTGAACAGCCTGGGGTACCCCTCGTTCCCAGCTGAACAGCCTGTCGTACCCCTCGTTCCCAGCTGAACAGCCTGGCGTACCCCTCGTTTCCCAGCTGAACACCTGGCGTACCCCTCGTTCCCAGCTGAAGAGCCTGTCGTACCCCTCGTTTCCCAGCTGAACAGCCTGTGGTACCCCTCGTTTCCCAGCTGAAGAGCCTGTCGTACCCCTCGTTCCCCAGCTGAAAAGCCGGAGGATGTTTTTATAATAAGGCCTCTAACCTGACGAGGTGAGGCGATGGGAGGCGAGGTAAGGGTGTGTTTTCGGGCAGAGTCGGGCGGGGGTGTGGGGGGGGGGTTTGCGTACGCTTTGAATATGTAAAGGGCAATCGAGCACGAGCGGCTCGGGGAGAGAGAGCTCCACAGCTCGTGAAGGGGCCACCTCAGGAGGCTCGTCATTAAAACTGCATCAGCTCCAGCGTGGTGCCTCCTCCCGTTGTAAATCCCCTTAATGTTAATATTTGCGCAGAGAGGCGTAATTAATTTTAAAGACCCGGCTGCCCTTTTGCTAGTTTAAATATTTATGCAAGCTGTTTTTTTTTTTCTCTTTTCTTCTTTCTATTTTTGTATTTTCGCCCCTTAGCGCTGGCGCGGCAGTGAAGCATCCTCCGGTGAAAGGAAGATGCAAGGCCAGAGGCTGTACAGCAAGGGCCGGGACCGAACAGAAAAACGACGAAGGCGGTTGGAATATTTCCAGTTTTCTGAAAAAAAACCGACTTCAACTGCAGCTTCGGGACCAGGGCTTCTTCCACGCGGGCGAACGGCAACGCGATGTTGAGGGCGGACGTCGAATCGTTCCGTTTTGCAAATGCCTCCAACATCAAATTCAAATCAAAACTGCCACTCTCCCGGTCCACCTTACTGTTGGCAGCCATGTAAAGCTGCACTGTTGTACTGAGAACATGTACAGTAGAGTTGCCCAGTCCTGTGGGTTCTAGAACTCCCACGGCTTCCAGTTACCAGCGGCTATTGTGACGTCAGCATTAGAATGTTCAGTTCAGAAAGTTCTAACCACACATTTAAGACCTCACACCTTTAAGGGCTCACAGGTCTGAGCACCCGGTAAATCTACTGAAATCAGATGATCACCGTGGGTAGGTCTCCAGAAAAAAAACCCCAAAAAAAACCTATATACGCGGTAGTTCAAAATGACGAACTCTCAAAACCACACAATGCGTTTAACAACCTGTGTCATCCACCTCCTTAACAGTCACCACACCGCCCGTTCCACATGAATAGAGCCTTCTTCTGAAGTGGTCGGGAATAAAACGTTTGTGCGCGCGCGCGTATATACTGTACGTGCTCATTTTCATAATTCCATTTTATTCTTTTTTTTTTTCCGGTGGCTTCCACAAAGAGATGAGAGATAGGATCTGAAGCAGTTCAGCCGCCCACAGAGAGACAGACAGAGAGAGAGAGAGAGCGTGATTACCCACTACCTCCCCCGCTCTCCCCCCACCCCCCCCGCCCTCCCTCAACCCCTCCCACCCCGTCCCCACCCCACTCATCAGCCAGAAGCGAAACCACCACCACCACCACCGCCACCGCGGCGGCGGCGGCGGCGCACGGACACGCTTCAGTCATCCGTTGCCATGGCAACAGCGGCCGGCACCTGGCAGCAGTATCAGGCCGCGCGTGTGTGTGTGTGTGTGTGTGTGTGTGTAGTAAAAGAACCCTTAAAAGGCTGCCAGAGAGAGAGAGAGACAGAGAGAGAAATAAAAAAAAGTTGTAAGAGAAAAGATATTTGCAGCATTTTTCACCTTGTGTGGTCTGACTCATGCCCTCCCCCGGTATGTGTCACCCACGGCGGCGGCCGAACGGCGGGCGCGTTGGCGGACGTTCGTAAGGAACCGACAGCGCCACCGGCCTTGGCCTTTTACTTCGGCTGGAGCGACCTCGCTGGCCCGGGCCGGCTCCGTCCACCTCTGGCACTCACGACACAGAAAGTGTCTGCACAGACACGACACGTCCGACCTCAAATATCTACCCCAGCGCCGCCCAATCGCGTGCCGCCACGGAGGGCCGAGAGCACGCAGGCTTTCCCTTCCAACCAATCGCAATTCACCTGCTGGTTTCGCCAATTGGTTCCCTCCTCGCTGGTTCGAAGCGTGTTGATTGGTGAAACCAGCAGGTGCAGTGATTGGCTGGGATTGAAAAGCCGAATACTCTCGGCCCTTCTCGACACACGATTGGCCCAGAAGTGGCCTTAGGACAACGTCTGTCAACAAAAACAAATAAATTAATATATAAATGATGAGATTTTAACGGAATTGTTTCGCTTGCACAGCTAACTTCAGCCGTCCGAAGCTGTTTTTTGCGCGCTCTGATTTTGCCTACGTTCTAACCCGACCCACGCTACGCTCAGCCGTGGAAGGAGTGCTTCTTCAGAAGAGGACTCTCTCAGCACCGATGTGTCGGAAGCAGCTTGTGAGAATTTCTCAGTTTTTAATAAGATTAAAAAAAACATTAAAAATTAAACGTGACCCCTACCAGAGTCACTGTCAGAATCCTTGTCCTCGCATCATCTAGAAAAACCAATGTTCCTGGCTGCAAAATCGATTACATCGCCAACCTGGCTTTCTGAGCAGCCAATCAGGTCTGGCCCATGGTACTGAAAACACGTAGCATGAACGGAAAGAAAAGAAAAAAAAACTGATCTATGTGGTTGTGGCAGAACTGGCCATATTTGAGATTCTCAATAAACGGCTCTGAGAACGTAGCACGATGACGACAGCGATGTGGCCTCTGCAGTCGCGTTCAACAACGTCATTAGGACCGCCAATCTTTTCCTCCCGGAACACCGTTTACCGACAGGATGTAGCCGGACCCATTTCCTACACAGACCCCCCCGACGTGTTCTGCAGGCGGTCACTGGGGACGCAATTATTCCGACCCGAGAGAGAGAGAGAAATGTCTGGACTGCCACTAACCGCCCCGCTATTCAGTCCTCCCGGAACCCCCCACACAGCCACTCAGGGATGAATCGGCCGCCATTATAAGAGAAGAAGAAACACCTGGGTGCGACAATCATGAGCACAAAGCAGAATACGCCGAGCTACTGGCAGGAAATACACTGGCCCAATTTAATCTGACTTTGGCCACTGGCGTGTACGGGCTCAGCTGTTCAGTTACTCAATTCCTACAACGTAGATCTGTATGGGGCTCCAAGAACCACCGCCTGGTCTTGGAGCGGGTTCAAAATGGCCGCAGCAGGAACATGTGGTCGGTGGAGGAAGACCACAAATGGGGGGGGGCTTCTCTGACTTCTCTGACCCCGGGGGGGTCAGGGGCCCGGATGAGTCATGCATGCTCTGTGCGCACCCCCCCCCCCCCACCCCTCTCCCTGGCCTCAGCGTCCCCCCCGCCCCCCAGTGAGAAGAGAGAGACAGACAGAGACAGACAGAGAGAGAGAGAGAGAGAGAGAGAGAGAGAGAGAGAGAGAGAGAGAGAGAGAGAGAGAGAGAGAGAGAGAGAGAGCGAGAGAGCGAGAGAGAGAGAGAGAGAGAGAGAGAGAGAGAGAGAGAGAGAGAGAGAGAGAGAGAGAGAGAGAGAGAGAGAGAGGTTAGGAGACACGGTACCGATGCTCTGTCCTGGTTTCCATCCTCTCGATACCAACGTTAACAGCAGCACCACTCAGCCCTTACCACAGCTACCATGCAGATACAAGATACCACCCGTGACCCGACAGGCATATTCCAGGAACACGTTTCACTTTCCGCACACGCTACAATGATGCTGGACTACAAAGTGAGTTCGGCCAGTACAGCATTCATGTTCGACTCACACTAACAGACTGTTTTTTTACACTGGACTCTGGAGCAGATGTAAATGTAAATTCGGACTGTTAAACACAACTTATCCAGCAGAGACGGGATTACTTACTTGTGCTGCCTTATGTGTTGTATTGAGAACCGCTTCGCTGGGTCATATTCAAGCATTCCTGGAACAGACAAATGACAGGAGCGTTTCAGCAAACTGCCGATTATGGCCATGTGACCGCAGAACAAGAGACTTCAGCCACGACGCTGTTTTTACTACACTTTGACAGACAGCACTGAAAATACCAGAATGTTGCATTGTGAAACTCACTTATAACGCTAACAAACAAGCTCAGATATGTTTACAAAATACATGACGTGTCTCCAGTAGAAATATCTAAAAATATTATAGCCTTTATATAATAAATCATAAAAACTAACATGCTTAAAAACAACAGCAATTTCAGTAAGTCAAGCAATTAAGCATTTAGTTACTTGAATTTAAATAGCATTAAAAAATTTTCCACAATCCTGCTAGTTACTGTGGATTAAGCCTTCAAGGAGCTCAAAGTAAATGTAAAAATACCAGCAGTCGAAATGTATTCCATCTAAATATAAAATTCAGAATTCACCAAAACTGAATTTCACACAAAATACAATTAGGGTGTTCTTTTTTTTTTCTTTTTTTGCATTTCACCCAAAAACCACAACAAAAAAAACCATCTCAACCTGCACACACAAGCGTTCCTTTGTTTGTGTTTCAACGTTGTAATCGGTTCAAATACCAATGTGACTTCCAATAGCTTTCATCTTTATCCAGCTGCTCAAAAAGCCACTTCCTTTCCACTTCTGCCAGCAATCCAGTCCTAGCCAGTACTGTACACATTTGCCAGATATTCCAGTAGAAACCTGGATATCTTAGACAAGACGATCAAGAGCGTTTTCTGTACAAGTAAAGAGCCCTTTCACTGTATAAACACAGGCACAGAGGAGGCTAGATGCTGTATGCAGCTAGTGTTAACCCTTCGTGCAGCAATACACCTCCCAGGCCATAGGGGGCAGCACAGACTGTGGGGACAGCTCAGTGCACAACAGGCCACACCTTTAGCAAAGGGATGGCGGATATTAGATAGCAAGGTATCCCTTACGGAAACGGCATACATTGAAATACACCAAAATAAAACACATACGAGCAAATACACAAACTACCGATGCAATGCAATTCTGAAAACAACTCCGCTGTGCAATATATTCACCATGTTTAATTTCCAAAAGGTCAGCAGCGTACATTCAAATTCAGTCTTTAATGAGGAGCACTCTGAGTTGCGTGGGGGGGGTGGGGTGGCGTGGGGGGGGGGGGTTTAGGAGCTCTTAAGCGAACTGACTCAGCGTAGAAACACACTCCGGTGAACTCCCCGCTAATTTCGCCCACTCACCCGCCCCGATAAACACCACGGCCGTGCGGCTCTCAAATCCGTCGCCTGAGCCCTGCCAAGCTGATTAGCAGATAACGCGCTACGCCAGGCTGGCGAGCGACTGAAATCTCACCCAACCGTGGATGGAACCGGAGCGACAGCCACGGCGTGGGATACGGGTGGCCGTGCCACACAGGGAACTACAGCCAGGAGACCGAGAGACTGAGAGGACAGAGTCCAGACCCCCCCCCTCCGCGCACACACACACTGCTTCCCATTCATACCACAGCCAGAATATAGCGCTCTCAACCCTGGACAGGGACAGCATCCTCAATGGGAACACACTCTGTGTTCAATGTTCTCTGTGTGAGGCCACTGGCCTTTTTCTATTCTTTTGTAATTCACTAGCTAGGGATTCAACACATTGGTTATATCGAGTTTCCAAAAAAAAAAAATGAAAAAAATTTTTTTTTTTTTTTTTGCAAAACCCATAACAGCCCTGAAGGACATTGCTCACTGCTAAGAAAGAAAAGTACATTTGATTCTGTCTTAATTGTCGAGCCTAACGGTGTTCTCAACAGTGGAGGTCCCTGCACAAGCCCTCTCTGGTTTTTAACCTCTCCTGCACATTTTCTAACATTCACTGTATGGCTCAACCAGAGCATGAATTCACATCTGTGCGCACATAAAATCATTTCAGATAATAAAAAAAATATATATAAATCAAGTCTTTCTTGTACAAGGCCACCACCAGATAAAAATTCTAAGAGCGGTTTAAGAGAATTGCGCCCTCTCAACGAGCCCGGCTGAAGAACACGAACGCTTTAACCTCCATTTTGTTACACGATCGCACATAAACCTGCAAACTCCTAATGGCGGACACGACACGAAATGGACCCTCGTTTCTCCGTGACAACTGACCCCCCGCCACGCCCCCTCAACGTTGCCCAGCGTAGTAGAAAGGGGTCATTCCCAAACATCCTGCAGTATCGGTCCGCTGTTTTCGGGCGGGGGGGGTGTGGGGGGGGGGCGACGGATGGGGGAGGGGGGCGTTTACCTCTCAGCAGGTCTGTCAGGAGGGGGCCGCAGTCTTCCGGAACGCTGTAGTCCCCCTTGCCGATGTTCTCAAACAGCTTATAGATGTTGTCCCCCTCGAACGGATACAGGCTCGTAGTGATGTTGTATCTGCAAAAGAAAAGGTTTCCGTTTCGTTTTTTTCCCCACTTTCACAGTGAACAACACGGGCCGTATGAAAGAGGGCTTTGGCCCAGCGAAGCAGAACTGACCGGCGGAAACAAGTTTTGCTTTGCATGGTATAGCAGTCTGGAAACACATTACAAGTTCCTTAAAGGACCAGAAGAGAAGGTCACCTATGAGAGTCAGGGAGAAGCCTGACTGCACCGGTGTGAGCTATGGGATCAAAGCATTCCCCAGCATGGCATGCCTTAACTCATTATCCAAAAAGCAGATGTTCCTCCGATTGTGCCCCTACCCCCCCCCCCCCCCAGGACGAGCCGCGGGGTGTGCGGGGTCCCGCCCAAGCGCCCCCCCCCCCGACTCACAGTGTGACGCCCGCGGACCAGATGTCCACTTTGAACCCCGAAAACGTGTCCAGCCCGTTGGCGATCTCGGGGGGCTGGAACGCCGGGGAGCCCTGGCTCGTCCTGCACGTGTCGTCCTCGGCGAAGGGGTGCAGCGCCTGGGAGACAGGAAGTGACATCACATTCGCGCGCGCCACCTTTTTTTCCTCTGACTGGAGTCAATCTATAATCCTGCTGGAATTATTAATAACGGAAAGGCTATTGCCATAAACAGGGCGGGGCCAATCCGACGTGAACAACAAAAGGCTAGACCTTCCATTCGCGATTGGCCGAGCTCGTGTCTATGGCCTCGCAGAACAGCACCCGACCGAAACTGAGCAGACTACAGTGTTTCTCCTGAGCACATGCTATGAGCACTCCCAATTACAACACGTTCACTTGGCTTTGCATTCATTCAGCATTACGTCCATTCAGCAGACGCTCTTACCCAGAACGACGTTCAATACAGGAGAAACATAATCGCGCTCACCTGAATAAATATTAGCAACATTACATTGGCAAACACACGTTCCCAGACTAGCGAGTAAGGGCGGAAGAACTCCAAGGCGCTAGGGTAATTAGCGATGCTAAGCAAACATTAGCATGCTCGCGGCTCGCTCGCTCACTCACACAGTAGCTGCCCTTACCTCTGCTACACCCAAATCTGAGATTTTCAGCGCACCGTCCGTGGTCAGCAGCAGATTCCCTGGTTTAATGTCTTTGTGCACTATTCCTTGGCTGTGCAAATATTCTAAGCCATCCAAGAGCTGGCAGAAGTACCTAAAACAGGTGAGAACATCAATGCAAACGGTCAAACCAGTGAACAACGCTCTCTATGAAGCACATTAATAAGGTGTAAATCACACACACACACACGTGTGAGCAAGGTGTCCTATGCCTGGTTCTGGGGACACCCTAATGCTTTGCTCTCAGTTTGACTGGATTGGACTGTTATTCCTTTATAAGGACTTTACCATCAGAAAACAAACACCTGTTTTGTTAGATATGGGTTCTTGTATATATTCTAATAGGAGCATGCAAGGTCATTTCTCTTAGTTTGAGCCTCAAACTGGAAAGTGGACACACAGCTTCGTATGGAGATGTAGTTTAGACGTTTTATCTAAGTAATAAAAGTATCCAATGAATAAAAGAAATTAAGTGAACTACTAATGATGCTGGCAGTCTAGGAATATTGGTTTCAGATACTCAGATTTATACAACAAACCGTACTAACAAATATGTTTTGAATTAAACAACTTTTTAACAAACACTAACAAGCACAATTTAATTCTCCAGGGATTCCTGGCTGATTACATGCAGAAGTGTCCTGTGGAAATGATCGTGACATTAAATATCACATTAATAAAGCCTACACTACTGAGTGCTTAGGTGGGATACAAACAAGGGGGAGGGGGGGGGGGGTGATGTGCCCCCCAGGACCAGGGAGCATTTAACAGGTTTAAATATGATTCATACAATTAAACATTTTTACACTGGGGTGAAAAAGACATTCACTGCACTGCACTTTGAGACTGTTTAAATGAAAAACGCTTTAGAAAAAAAAAAATGTTTTTAAATAATTAAAATAACAAAAAAAAAAAAAAAAAAAAAAATCACTAAAGGAAATTGGCAGTGCTTTGCACTAAGTTTAATTGCCAGGTGAGTCAAACAAACAGGAAGAAGGCCACAGATGGCGGCCAGTTCGCCAATCCTGAGATTACCCGAAACGCAAACTCACCCATGGGCTTGAAACATGGGAAACCTCTTCTCCGGGACGCTGTCCAGCATCTCCTGCATGCCGCACACGCAGTACTCCATCACCATATACGTGCCGACCGTCAAGGGAAACAGCGTGAAGAGGAGGAGGGAGAGGAGAAAGCGGAAGGCCGCCTCGATGTCGAGCTTCAGCCCGGCTCCGCCTTTAAGAGCGAGATCACCTGCGACGGCACTTTAGCGACAGAGCGCAATTCGCACCAGGGAAAACGTAGAAAAATCTCCCCCCTCCTTAATTCACGACAGGAGTCACAAACATCAGACATATCATGTGCTCGAACCGTACAGGGGGAAATCAGCGGCCAACCCATAATATTCCCGCTGAAAGACGAGCCAACGGAGATGCCAGGGTGGCCAGAGAAATCGAAGCGTTCTCGGTGATCAAGGAGTCAAAGTCACGCGGCATTACAGACGACAGCAGGGAGGCACGGACACGACTGACTACAAAAGAAAGCACTTGTATAAAAGAAGAAGAGTTTTTCTTTTCAACCCCAAGCCCAACAAAACTCCTCCATTTTGTGGAGGGAATGTAAAGTGCGGTGCTCAGCAGTGAGATTGCTAGAAGCATTATCTCGCTTCTCCATACGCTGCAATAAACCGGCTCGTTACCTCATTAATGCGGCACCCCTGAATAAAGCGGCATGTTTCAGAGCTAGCCCCTAAAAATCACACCATTTATCTGCACAATGTTGGATAAACTGCCCGTCTACTGGCGGTGATGCTGATGGTTAACTGACAGTAATGCTGATGGTTAACTGACAGTAATGCTGATGGTTAACTGACGGTAATGCCGATGGTTAACTGACGGTAATGCCGATGGTTAACTGACGGTAATGCCGATGGTTAACTGACGGTAATGCCGATGGTTAACTGACAGTAATGCGATGGTTAACTGACGTAATGCCGATGGTTAACTGACGTAATGCAGATGGTTAACTGACAGTAATGCTGATGATTAACTGACGGTAATGCTGATGGTTAACTGACAGTAATGCCGATGGTTAACTGACGGTAATGCCGATGGTTAACTGACGGTAATGCCGATGGTTAACTGACAGTAATGCCGATGGTTAACTGACAGTAATGCTGATGGTTAACTGACAGTAATGCCGATGGTTAACTGACGGTAATGCCGACGGTTAACTGACAGTAATGCCGACGGTTAACTGACAGTAATGCCGACGGTTAACTGACAGTAATGCCGATGGTTAACTGACGGTAATGCCGATGGTAAACTGACAGGTCCGGTCAAAGCTGTAACCCTAACTTCCTCGTTTCAGAGTCAGCTTCAGGGGCCACGGAGGGAGAGAAACGCCAAACAAGGCAGCGGAAAACACAAAAGCACCGGAAAACGAACGACGAACCGCAAAAACAACCGCCAAGGCGTCACACGGGGCTGCGTCACACGTCTGAGGCGATGGCGGGGGGGGGGGGGCAGAGAGCACTTAGGAGGAGATGGAGAAGCGCGAGTGCTGGAGGAGGAAAGGGCTGAAGGGTTCATAAAAAAAGAGAAAACAGGGCTGAGGAAATGAAGGAGTGCGGACAGCGGCAGGCGCTCTGACGCAGTGGGAGCTCCTCGCTGGCTTACTGCGTCAGACACCTCCCTCCCCGTAGGAGGGGGATCCCAGAGTGCGCGTGGCCAATAATAACCTGCTGAGAGGGGGGGAGGGGCAGCGGAGGCGAGGGGGGGGCGGGGGGCTGCGTGACCGGCAAGCAAAGCGAGGCGGGACAGAGAGGAGCGGAAACAAACTGCATCTTCCCCCACCGCCGCCGCCGCCGCCGCTCCTCCTCCTCCTCTCTGCCCTCAATCAGTAATTCTGATTAGCCGCTAAGGGATCGGAGGAGCCGCGCAGCTGGGTCCGTTAGCGGGGTCCGAGGGGAGGGGAGGGGGGATTTGGGGGGGTAGAGGAAATGAGAAAAAGAAAAGCAGACCCTAGAACACGACGAGACATCACCGCACCGTCTTTAAATAACAGGGTGCCGCCGCGGACCCCTGGTCAACCCGTACGCCGCCCGGAGGGGCGAGCCAAAAAAAAAAAAACCCCCGTCAGACACTGAGCCACAGGGGCTGTGAAGTCCACTGCAACTTCAGGAGCACGCCTGGTCTGAATAAACAGCCTAAACGTCTCCATTCGCCCACGAACGCCCTGCCGCTCGTACCTCAGGCCCAATGACTGCGTACACCCGCACATCAGCAGCATAACTGACCTCTGCTCACACTGCAGGGATCCACGGGAAGATTGTTCTTAACGACAAAGGAAAGTTCGGCTCGCTGACCTCACAACCTTGTGTTTTCACGCCCAGTCATTCCCCCTTACCCCTCACCCGCTCCACCTCGCTGCACGTCTCGCAGAATAAAGGAAACGCACTGAACTTCTGTACAACGAATTTAAACGTCGTCCCCCTGGATTGATCCCGTGTCCCGATACGGTCCCATAACACATATATATATAATGGCTGACTGCGCGATCACAAAGGATGCCATCCCAGTTCAGGCACGCTTATAAACGCAGAGCCTATTTTTAAAATATCTACTTTGAACTCTAAAGAGCAATCGATTTCAGGGCATTTTAATGTCAGACGCATTAAAGGTAATGAGAGTTTCGCCTGGTCCAGCCCGGCAGACTTCCAAGGAGCCTGCAGAGATGATTAGAACCAACAACAGGGTGGGGGGGGGGGGGGGGGCTGTGAGACTAAAATACATTATGTGGTCATCAGGAGACCCGTGCAGGTTTTTTCATGTCAGGCAAGTCAAGGGAGCCCCCTTGTGGCCACAGAGCTGAACTACAACTTGCATCCACTATTGGCTTTCTCCCCCTAGAGTCACTGCAGATACTCACAGCCTGCCGTGCTCTCTGTGAAGGAGGACCAGTACCTGATGTGCTCTCTGTGAAGGAGCCTCAGTGCCTGACGTGCTCTCTGTGAAGGAGCCTCAGTGCCTGACGTGCTCTCTGTTAAGGAGCCTCAGTGCCTGACGTGCTCTCTGTGAAGGAGCCTCAGTGCCTGGTGTGCTCTCTGTGAAGGAGCCTCAGTGCCTGGTGTGCTCTCTGTGAAGGAGCCTCAGTGCCTGGTGTGCTCTCTGTGAAGGATACTCAGTGCCCACTGTGCTCTCTGTGAAGGATCCTCAGTGCCTGATGTGCTCTCTGTGAAGGAGCCTCAGTGCCTGATGTGCTCTCTGTGAAAAAGCCTCAGTGCCTGAAGTGCTCTCTGTGAAGGAGCCTCAGTGCCTGGTGTGCTCTCTGTGAAGGAGCCTCAGTGCCTGATGTGCTCTCTGTGAAGGATCCTCAGTGCCTGATGTGCTCTCTGTGAAAAAGCCTCAGTGCCTGAAGTGCTCTCTGTGAAGGAGCCTCAGTGCCTGATGTGCTCCCTGTGAAGGAGCCTCAGTGCCTGATGTGCTCTCTGTGAAGGAACACTCAGTGCCTACCCGCCGACCGTAAAAATCTGAGCGGTGCTAGTCGCTCTCGTCCCGAGACAGTCGGAGGGCGCACAGAATCCCTCCGCTACCCCCCGTCGAATTAAAATCCGTTTTATCATCACGCGGTGGCCACCTCACCTCACCCCCGTCTCCCCCCAGGTTTGAGCCGGCCGCCAATTTTAAGGGGAACAGCACAACCGGCCGAACGTCCTGCAGCTCTCCAACGGCTGGACTCTGATGAAAAGGGTCCTGAAGCACCAAGGCTGGATTTCACTGAAAGGTTCACACACAGCAGGGAGGCACAAATTGCCGGGCTTTTTTTTTTATACCCCGATAGTTAATTGGCCAATTAATGCCACCGACTGGCCAGAGATTCAACTCACGTAGCGTGCCAGGTTTAAATCCGTCAGGATTAGAGGGGAAGAATGAAAACCAGCAGCACTACAGGCTTCAAAGGGCCAGATCAGAGTATCTTTGACAATATTTTTCCTCTCACCTGATGCTGGAGAGACTGCAGAACCCAGGCTACAGCAGTGTAGGGCTGGGTTTTTTTTAATTAACTGCTGTGTTCCCTTAAATAGATGGAGGGAGATGAACCATCTATGATAAGATAAGATGCACTTTTATTGAACCCCGAGGGGTAAACTGTCCTCTGCATTTGACCCATCCTTAGTTACTTAGGAGCAGTGGGCAGCTGCCTCTCAGTGCTGTGCCTGGGGACCAACTCCAGTTCTGAGGCCAGTGCCTTGGTCAAGGGCAACTGCAGGAGCGCACCCAACATCTCTGGCAGGTGGGCTCTTGTACACGTGCCTCCCTTTAGGTTCACCAGCATGTGAGGCTGCTTTTGTGCTAAAGCGGGCCACTTCCCTCGCCCCCTGCTGGACACGTGCTGCTCCTTCACCCACTCCCCCAGTGCGTAAGCCCAGTGCATAAGCCCAGTGTGTGAACCCTGTGTAAGCCCAGTGTAAGCTCTGTGTAACACACTCTGCAGAGACGTGGCGGTGCTCTGATGAGGTCAGACGTGCGGCCCAGCTGCAGCCTCGGCCCGCGACCACAGCTGCTCTCATTACTCATTCCTGCTAGCCTTATTTCACACACAAAGAGCACATTCACCATCCATTCACCATCCACGCATTCACCACCACACACTACACAGGCATAATCACATCAACCCCATTATTCCTCTGTTACATGCAAAAGCACACTGTACACCCACATTATATATGAAAGACACTTCACACATCACATATTAACATGTACACACTGTATCTACATGGAATATAACTATACCTATATACAGAACTGCAACATGGCGTATTACAGTAATCTGAGAGGTAACACAAGCATAGAATTAGATATAGTTTTTAAGGTATGATTGTTGAGGTCAGGAACATTCCCTCCCCATGCACACCTTTTGAAAAGGATATATTTTTTGCTTTTCTTCGTTGTACAACACGTCCACCAGCTGGATCACATTTTTGTGTCGCAGTCTTCGTAGAAGCTGGATTTCCCTGAGAAACAAAGAAATGTGCGCGTTACGGGATGAATCGGGTGAACGAGGAGTCAACAGAAACAAACCAGGCAACATAAAGACACACACAACAAACAGCACTTTGGCCACTGTCCAGCAGAGGGAGCCGTGGTCTCTAAACACAGAGCTGCATAAGCAAAATTCTTAACATTCATCACAAAATAAGAACATCAAAAGGACTAATTTGAGTATGCAAAAAAGCATCGTCGGGAAACTGCACTTAGACTTGGAGCGTCCGGGCATCAAACTGGTTTTTCTGGGAACCTAATGCATCTGCTATTATTTACATACAATACGCAAAAGGCCTGGAGGTCGCTCCGTGCCATGCAAACAGACAAAAAAACACACTGAACCCGGGCCAGTGCCTTCTCCTCAAACGGGCACACGCGCCGCGAGTCACAAATGCACTTCGTTTCCAGGACCTTTCGTACACTGTGCCCATCTGGTGGAGCGGCACAATAACAAGCTTCATCTTTCACACAGTTCCCGTCCCGTCCAGTCCCGTCCCGTCCACTTTGTCCTAAATCCATTAGCGTTGCGTTTTTGTCCGGCTGCCCTCTGGGGCCCGAGTCAGAAGCAGGGCACCCTGGCGGCACCGCCATCACCCCGCGGCTGGGACGGGACGGCAGGTTCCTTCCCGAAACCTCCGCGGCTCTCCGGTGTTAGCCTGCAGTCACCGGAGCGCCACGCGCCCAGGTTCGAACATCACGTTTACTGAGCGGACGCTTTTATCCAAAGTGCATTTCACGGTCACTGGAAAATGACAAAAACGCAGGTTCAACAACTCATCTCATCTCGTACGGCCACTTCTAGCCAAGAACACGGTTTATTTCGCGCAGTGAACACCATTTCTGACCTAACCTATGCCAAGCCAAACTAGGGGAGGAGAACAAGCTACTATATTAGGACAAATGCAAATTATCAAAAAAAGTGCTGGAAGAGGGGGGTACGTGTAGCATGAGTGTCATGAAAGGGGGGGGGGGATTTAAAGTGAAATGACATACAGTAGTGGTGGTGGTTAGTCCAGGTATAAGCCTGAAGAGATGCTTCTTCAGACCACGGTGGAAGATGGGTAGTGAGGCAGAGGTTTGAGGAGGGACAGGGAGTTTGTTGCACCACTGGGGAGCTAGGGTGGAGAAGCTCCGTGATCCCTTTACTCGGGTGGGAGGGGTTACAAGGCGCCCTGCTGCTGCAGAGCGGAGTGGTCGAGCAGGCGTACAGAATCAAATCATGTCCCGCAAGTAGACGGGGGCCGTCCTGTCGGCTGCAGTGCGGACGAGGGTCAGGACTCGGAACCTGATCCTGGCAGCGACCGGTAGCCAGTGGAGTGACCGCAGCAGAGGAGGGGTGACGTGGGAGAATTTGGGAAGGCTGTAGACGAGTCGGGCAGCGGCATTTTTGAATCGGCGACCATCGCTCGTTCACAGCGTGGGTGCCGTGCCGTGCCGTGTCGCTACGGAAACCCGAGGAGCGTGGGCGGCACGCTGGAGCGGCGGTCAGTGAGCGCCACCGTCCCGCGCGGAGGAGGCTGCGGGTTCGAGTCCATCTGGGGACTCCCCCGAGGCTCCAGGGCTCGTTCGCTACAGAGATGTCGATCTCAGCGAGACTAACCCAGGAAAAAAAAAAAAAAAAGTCTCCAGGAAACTGCGATGCTTGGTAAACACCAACCAGCGTCAGGGCGACTACACAAGTTGACAGGGCGACTACACAAGCAGTCAGGGTCTGGGACCAGATCCAAGCCAGGCTCAAGTTTTTACCCAGACCTACACCGGCCGCTTAGCCGTTCGAAAGTTAGCCGTCAGTTTGGCTCTTTGCCTTTCATCACCCAACATGTTTTGCACAGTTCCCTCCACCCCCCTCCCCCCTTACAAAAAACTGTGAACCCTTGGGTGGATGGCCTAAAGCAGAATCTGACTCACTGTGGTCAGGGTCACAACGGCGAAGTCTAAGTAAACAGAGCTTGATTAACCTTGATCCAGAAGCTGCGCTTCTGCATTCACAGACAGAGCAGCGATGCCTCGGCCTTGAGTAAACCACAGAGCGAGCGAGGAGGCCAACGTCGAATAAGAGTCAACAGAAATACGTGGCCCACACGTCCACAGGCTCAGAATGCGAAGCGCAAATCCTAAACAACAAGGAATGAGACACTGTGTGCGTGTTAGGCTGCGTTCATGTGCACGCACTGTACTGCTGACCAGCGCACTGAAACACTTCTTCAAACAGACAACTCCCTGTTCCTGTAGTTACACTCATACTGTTCTGGCAAGGATCACGTCATGTCCACATTTCATTTCTCATTTTAAAGCTTATTCTACAACCCAGCTCCCAATATGAGCAGTAGTTTATAGCCTAACAACCGCATGCATACATGAATGGAAGCATCAAACAGGTACAAGGTACTGTGTGCAGACAGTGAAATGTCCAGTGCTAACTCAACTGTAGCAGAGTTCAAAGGGAACTATAGGAGTTGCTTTAACACAAAGCGTTTTACTGTGTAGTGAAATCAACTGTAAGACGCATCGCCTCCAGTCAGTCAATTTGCTGAAACTGAAGCAGCTTAGATGATCTGGATGCGCGGGGAGGGGGAGGGAGAGAGAGAGAGAGAGAGAGAGAGAGGGGCAGAGTTAGTCACAGCCGGTGTGACATCACACACAGGGCCGAGCGGGTTATGTAACAGGGCCCAAAACAGGAACCAGTGACACACAGCCCCCTGCTGAAGCCGTGTAGCCGTGACGTGTGTGTGTGTGTGTGTGGGGGGAAGAGTTAACCTGTCACGCAATCACCAAAACCGCACGCAGGTGTTAGTGCGTCTGCTGTGACAGAGCGATGAGGAGTGTGTGGACGGTTAAGCGAAACCCCCCCCCCCATTCTTCCACACCCCGGCTTTTCGTGTCGCGCTGAGAAAATGTTGACACAACGGCCAAAGGCATCTGAAGAATGCGGTCGCGCAGGAACAAGTAGCGGCGGGACCGCGGCATACCCCGGCAGACTGATGACCCGATTAAAAAAGAAAGAGAGCAAAAAGAAAAAGAGCCAAAAAAAAAAAAAAAGCTGTCGGCTGTCCGCTCGCGTCGTCCTCGGCAACGGCGGTGTCGCGACGAGCTTGGTCGGTCGCTCGGTCCCGCGCGCGCGCGCGGTTTCCACGACGCTAAAGGGAGCGTTAGCATCGCGATCTCGGCGATCGAGTCCGAACGAAATTTGGCACTGCGGCTCGTTCCGCTAAATCATCGGCGAAGCCCCCGGGCCAACAAAATGGCCACCGCGAGACCGGGCCTTCACGTTTCCTTGAGCCGCAACTTTCTCACCCAACAGTAACCGCCTCAGACCATGAACAGATTCAGATCACATTTAGTGCATTACCTGGCCATAGGAGTATCTTTGGCATAGACACCACATCGGTGGCGGTATAGTGTTCAGTGTATAGAGCTTTAGTGATGAACACGCAAGCACACAGCTCACACACTTACACTTTCATGCTTCCGCTTTAAAGCTTTAACTTTAATTCCCGGTGACCCAAAAGGACCCCGGAGCTAGCGGCAATGCTAATCTGCTTTCTTTACCCATGTATAACTCTGCAGTCCGCGCATGGAGGAAAGCCAGCAGCTTATTTTGACCAGGGGGAGTGTGTTGTCTAGCCTACAGCCTTCCTAGAGAGGGGGGGAGGTTTAGTTATTTTCAGCCCAGACAGATTTAGCACTTCCGCCACTTCAACGTAGGGTTTCACTATCAAAACAAAGCAAGGTCAACCAGTGAAGGATTTGGAATAATCCTGTTTGGGTTTTTGCCGTAACTCAGTTAGTGCAGCACAAAAACACACCACCACCACCACCACCAGAGAAGACAGCCAAATAACTCCGGAACATTCTTCTATTCCCTAGTGCACCATTTCAGGGTCGGGTACAAACATGACAACAATATATATCAGTAGCAGTAGCATATAACAGTAGCAGAGCAAAGCAGGGGGAGTTCGGTCATCCAGTGCCACAGTCCCATTGCCAAAGCACACCTATACCTGCAGGCACAGGTAGTCTGCCAGCAGTGTAACGCACGGATTAAAATGGAGGGGGGGGGGGGGGGGGAGTGCCGGGGAACCTGAAGCAAGCCCTTACCAGACTGCACAGAACACGGGACGGAAACGCTCAGTAGTGCTTTCTAGGATTGGCAGGACATTCTGGAATGCACGTAATGCACATGTAATGAGAGGACTGCGCACGGGCTTCCTATGACAAAGCATGACAAGTGGAAACAAGACGCGCGTTGCAACTTCGGGGAAAAACGATACGTTGCAAAACAACTGAACTGCGATGACAACGTGCTAAAAATCGCACCGCGTATCATTTTTACGGGAAAAAGGCTTTTGCGTGCGCCGACTTCTACCATAATACAAAAAAATACGTTTTGCTTTTTCTTCTATGATCAAGAATCTGAAAGAAAAGGATGCTTGCGCTGGCATTACAAGGTCAGTTAATCTGTGATTTAAGCATTATTTAAACTGCTCGCCCTCTCTCGATACAACTGGCAGCATTATGAGCACTTCATATTGTCAAAACATTTTGTCACAACTTCTGACTGAAGTAGGTGTGCGCTGCCGACGTATGAGGTCCTTAAACCCACACGATGCACAACGGGATACTTGGAAGAGCCGGAAGGTTCTGGATAAATGCCCCTCATGACTACCGCTGTTTATGTTTGTGAAACAGGCCCCTGATCTCCCATACGAGTATGACTCATCTGAAGGGGGTGAAAATGGACTAAATATGAAATAAATAAGGGAATATCCTGGTGGACGAAAAAAAGCCTGAAAACACCCAGTATTTGAACAAAAACAATTGAAGCGCAAAAGGGTTTACCAGGAGAACAAAAAATTCATTTTACCATCCTGCAATTCCCGCAGCAGAAAAGGACACCTAAAAACTCATTTCCTGTCTGCAAACACTGTTTCTCTTCAACGCAAACCCAGGGTTTTACCTGCATTTAAACGCCTTGGGCGGGTCACCTACGTGATTCTTCAAGCTGCCTATGGGAGAAATTGTGCGCAAGAAATTAAAAATAAAAAAAACGGTCCTGCAAAACGATTAGAAACGGTCCAGTGAATTTTGTTGACACAGTATCACCATCAATGATACTGCATTACAGGTTTTTAATGTTTTGATTGCTTACATGCGAGCTTAGATACGCCAAATTAACTTGCAGCAGAATCTGCTTAATCGCATAAAAGAATGAAGGAGAATGAAGCAGCCTACGGCCACACATGACACTCCACTATCGACATGACTTTCAACAGAAACCACCTACCTTCCTAAATTTCTGCAGTTTCCTGTCTTTACAGGGCAGTGGTCAGTTTATTTATGTCACATCTTCTAACTTCTAACGTGCGTGCACTAATGGTTCGTGCAAATACGCAATCTCTTACGATGGAATGAATGGAAAATGGTTTGGGATTTGGCAATTCTATGCAAATAGCTAAAATAAAAAAAATGATAATCCGTTATGCAATTAAGTGGGTTCTACTGTATTAATAACTGTTTTTGCCCATCAGGGACATAAAATGCTGAAAAGCCTGTAATGTCAGGTACAATTAAGGCTGCATTTAAAGCGTAGGTCTTGATGCCCAGTTCTGATGTTTTGCCTATATGCAATTTTTTTTTGTCCGGCTGTTTATATTTCCTTTAAAAACTGATTCATATCCGATACCGGTGTTCACACGGTTTATACTAGAAACAACCCACATGCGTACACGAGGGCAGTAGGGTTTGGTAACCGATATGAAAGTAAACAACCACACCGCCACGGCCATATCGCCATCTACAATGAACACAAAACAACACAGAAATAATCATTAAAGCTATTGCTTATCTACGCATCTTAGGTCTGCAACGAACATCCCCTGTATTTTGGCTTTTACCAACTCTTCGCCCCACATACCTAAAAGGCACCTAACCTTGCCACTGGCCTCAGCCTTCGTCCTCCATTTAGCCTAACGTCTTAACTTTTACCGTTATACGCTGAGAGTGGTTCACTTTTTATAGCCTACATCTCAATGTATGGCGGTTGTCTCTCGAAGACCAGAACTTTACACCGTAACTAGTAGCTAAACGTAAGAGACGACGCAACGAGTTGAAGGTGGCGGTAAAGCTGGACCGACCCCAGTCGCCGTCACACAAGGTCACCAACCTAAGGCCTGTTCCCAGCCAGGAGAAAACCCTTAAAAACCTGCAGGACTCTGGCTGGAGGAGCTGGATCATTACGCAACCGGGAAAATGCCTGAAGCAAAGCATTACAGTCAACAAGAGGAGATCGCTAGCAGAGATCTCCCCCTCCCCTCCCCTCCCCTCTCCTCTCAAACGATGACAGCAGTAGAGGCCCTGCTGTGTCTGAACCCTGTTTGGTTTCCCTCTCAGCGGGACACACGGCTCTCTGACACGGCCCGCGCTTGCATCACTAAAAACCCAGCGCTGTTTCAGAGCGTCGAGCGGCACTCTGGGTAGTGCGATGTCACTGCTCAGTAGTGTAGGGGCGGCAGTGTGGCATAATGGCTAAGGAGCTGGTCTTGTAACCTAAAGGTCACAGGCTCGATGCCCCGGCTAGGACCCTGCCGTTGTACCCTTGAGCATGGTACTTAACCTGCATTGTTTCAGTATATGTATCCAGCTGTATAATTGGATGCTATGTGAAATGTTACAAGTCGCTTATATACAATGTAAATGCTATGTGGAATGTTAAAGTCGCTATGGATAAAGTTGTAAATAGCGCTTGGATAAAGCGCCAGCTCAGACGTGTAACGCTCTGGTTTCTCTCCGAAACCGGCGAATCGCGGCTCTCTCTCAGCGGGCGAGCAGAAGCTCCCGAGAGGCGTTGCAAACACAGACACTCCGCGCGCGTCGCCCACTCCCTGATGCGGCGACGTTCTCGCTTCCCGCCGCGACGCTAGTTTTTCTCGTGGTCCTTACGAGCCCGGCCGAGGGCCGTTCCACAACAGTTTCACTTTACATTACATTACATTACGTTACGTTACAGGCATTTAGCAGACGCTCTTATCCAGAGCGACTTACACAACTCTTTTTTTTACACAGCATTTTTCACATTGTATCCATTTATACAGCTGGATATATACTGAAGCAATGCTGGATGAGCACCTTGCTCAAGGGTACAACGGCAGTGTCCTACCCGGGAATCGAACCTGCGACCTTTAGGTTACGAGCCCAGTTCCTTACTGTGCTACGTACACTTCCGCTTCAGCTGCCCAACATGGCTTTATCACACTTCTGCACCTTCAAGCACCATAACAAATACAAGATAAAAACAAATGCAGATCGCATCAACGAAGAAAGGCCAAACACGCAGTTAACCACGAGCGAAGGTTGCCTGTAGCATAGAAATTAAGTAACTGTCTGAGGGACAACTCAGGCTGTGGCCCTGTTCAGACATTCGCCTGGTGTTTGCCTGAAATGTTAATGTGCTTTAACCTCTTAAAAAGGAAAATGTAATTCAATGCATCACATTCACAACGCATTTAATACTAAATTAGTTATTGGTTATTGCTTTCGGGAAATGAAATTATCAGTTGAATACTGAGAACTGAAAACATAAGCCAATCAGACGAAAAGGTCAGCAAAATTAAGGAATTTTGAAAAAAACTATGAGCCGTAAAACAAGATGACCTCACTGAAGATCAGATTGGACGTTTAAACCTTAAAATAGGCCTTGCTCTCTTCTCATCTTAAGAAAAATGATTTCTGGACGCCATTTTGGACACGCAGGAGTGCGGCCCCCCTACGCCGCAGGTCGCTGTGAGCTCGGTTTCTTTACTTCCCTCTCGCGTTCTTTTCGGTGAGAGAAGAGCGGCGTGTGACCAACGCAAAAACTTTATTCGCACAGAGATTAACGGCGAGCGCGCTATTCTGGGCTCTGACACAGACGAGGTGTCTTGCATATTTTATCGGCCGGGCTACGCTCCGCGAACATTTTGGGTAGAGGTGGCGCGCGGCACAATAGCTCCATTCTTTGCGGAGCCAGCAGAGTTAACCGTTTGGCATCAGCCGAGGCCGCTTTTGGTGTTGGCTCTGAGGAAATGAATGTAATTATGGTATTTTAAAAAATGACAATGCTCAAAATGTGCAAAATGGTTGCTGTTCTACGGTGATTCCCATTGTTGGACTGTTGCTGGTCAGATGTTTTTAAATGTAGGACTGCACCAGACTAATGGTACAAGTGGACCTTCTTCACACACACACACACACACACACACACACACACACACACACACACACAAGCTGTTAGGACATGGTTGTGATTCATAGTGACTGAGAAAAACATGGGCGATAAGCACAAGGTCATGAAACATACTTCAGACGCAGAAGGCAGAACATGCATTCTCAGTATAAACCTACATGGCTGCAAATGTTAATGGCACTGGTCAAAGATTCAGGCTCAAAAGCATTGTGTGGTTAAAGGTTTCTCAAACGACTGTTTGAAAAGAAACTTCTTAAAAAAAACATCATCTAGGCTATACCCATATCGCATTTGGCAAGATATGGCACGCTCAATTTTTAGGAAGGGAAATATTATAAGGGGGGCATGCATGCACTGAATTTGAACAAAAAATTCCTGAAATTTTCCTGAAAAACACCCCCCCACCCCCCAAAACAAATATTTTGACAAATATTTTTGGACAAACTTGCAATTAAATTAAAGTGCCCATTTAGGGGGCATTTTGTCCTTTATGACCCTGTCATTTTTGAGCCATGGAGAGCAATGCACTGGTCTAAATAAAGTCCCTAAACCTCCATCCATCTTGAAATCAAAAATCCGCCCACCAAAACCAAAACGAAACACTCGATTGCAATCGTCAAACTTGTTACTTTCATTCAAAAACACCACCTCCTTTTCCTCAAATCTCAAATGCCCACACCGGTCTGACCCGTGAAGAAATAAATGCACCTGCATTTAGTGCAAGATCCAGTATTAAATGTTAGGGGGCACTCGTACCTAAATCCCCACTTTAATAATATTCTTTGAAAAAAAGAGGTGGAGGACAAACAGATGGCTCCGAGACCAATTTTTTAAATCCCGCACAGAGCGTTCGGTCTCTCTCTCCGACAGCTTCCAGCGAGCTCGCGCACACTGGCCCTTTGTGTTCAGAACAGCAGCCAGGACAATCGGTCAGTCAATTTACCATCCATCATCCCTCCGCCCGGCCTTCACAACGTGCTGCGTTACAACAGGGCCACAGGCCGGGCACAGCGACAGCGCCTGTGTCCGCGAAGACCGACCGACGCGCGTATTGTGCGAGCGCCAAAAACGTTCAGGAGTACGCGGGACCGTTAGAGAGGCTGAAGTCAGGCGTTACGTCACAATCGAACCACCGCGGGGGCTTCTCAGGACATTTCTTACTGCCTCTCGTTTATTGTTTCCCACCTGCATTAAAGTACAGCTGAAGTACAGTCCCATTTATAAGGCCGACATAATACAAACCTAGCCAATGCAAAACATTCTGACAATGCTGCTACCAATAGAGCGGCAATGTTATAAGCTTGGTAAAACATTCCGGTAACACTGTGAGAACGTTCTGTGTCGTCGGCTGCAAAGGCTCTTCCACCAACAAGAGGTTTCTTTCAGCATCACCGTTTGCAAACGAAACCGCAACCCCGTTTTCCACTGGGACACGCATGCAACCATTCATATCAATTTACATTAGCCCGGGAGCTGTACTGAACGAGTGCGTGCTACGCTAAGCAGGTTTCAAACATAGCTGTAACGTGGGGGGGGATATTCATAGACATGTTAGCCTGCATACTGCCGGTGTTACCAGAGGAGCCGGCTGGGGAGCAGCTGCGCACTGAGCGGAATAAATTTGAAGGTTCCGCGAGAAACCGGCTGACAGTTCGCCTTTGCAGCTGCGCGACCTCACAAGACCCCGCCACAGGTGACCTCGAACCCGCCGATCGATTTTATCTCCAGATAAAACCCCCACACAAACCCGCCACGGACCTCTCAGGCGGTGTAGCCCTGGGTAAGGAAGGTGCAGGAGGGTAAGGAAGATGTGGGGGGAAATCTCGCGCACAAGCCCACTGCCTCTCTCCGCGCACTTAAAAACGCACCATCTGCCGCTACGCAATTTGGAAACGGCTCCCCAAGCATAATGCAAATGGACAAAATGGCAAAGCAGGCACAGCCTAACCACACTTTAATTTAATATCGGAATGGAACCGCCGTTGACAGCCTGCCCAGGAGCGACTGCTCTTTGCGAAGTGCCATTTTGTCCAAGCGTTGCTCACACACACACACACACGGACATGAAGACGTTTTTAATAATATACCGCTCATTATTGACCTTCACAGGTTGAAGACAAACATCAGCATTTGTGAGTGGACATGGCAGGGCAGCCCTACAGTTAAAAGGCTGGGAATGAGGCCCTTTATGAACGTAATAAAAAAAGCTTATTTAAATGAAAAGGTCGCAGCCAGCCAAACGACAGTCGTAATGCCCGCCATTAAAAGATTAGAGACGTGCATCAATTTACCGCTATTCCAGATCTGCGGTTCCATTTGTTTAATTAGCATTCCTAAACTAAAAAATGACTCTGTCAGAGAATAAATGATTAAAAAGGAGGCAAGCCCACGTTTCGGCTGTTCATAAATAAAACCGACACAATGCAAAACGAAACCATCTGACTGAAGTAGGATGCGCCTGGAGATCGTTAGAAAAAAAAAAAACCTGAACCATCACAAAATTGTTGTTTACATTGTTGACAACCTGATGACCGAATTCAATGGCAAACATCTTTTGAAATTATAGCGCACAAATGAGAATTTTTATACTTGTGCTGACTATACATAGACATCCTGTACAGTTACAGAAAGTATTTGTAAACAATCTATAGTAATATTAGGTCAGACTTGCTACACTTTCCCCTAAAAGGAAAAAAAATTGCTTTGAGGTTCAATTAGGTCTTCTATACAAGCCTAAGACTTTCTGGCCTTTTGTTTTTGTGCAACAACAAAAAAACTTTTATATGAAGTCCTCATAATGCTTTGGGCCAATCAGCATGAAACACTGGTAGCATCATCTAAATTGGAAAGGAATAGTTAAGTCCAATTTAATTCAATGGGGGAGAACTCCTCAGTACTACGATTCCTCAATAGCAGCTTTTAAGGCACTGTAAAGCAAAGCCAGTGGAAAATACAATTCCTAGTTAGGCTAACTAACTCAAGCCACATTACAAGACTCATTAAAACAATAACACACTGTATGAAAGCATTTCATTATCTCTTTTCAAACACAACAATAATCCCATAATGTATATTTACAGAACACAGGGTCATTAATCTTTATTTCTTGTATTCAACAACATAACTCCATAAAATATTAACTTTCCACAGAACTCCAAAACCCAATTGGAGCCAGTTTGCTTCAAGGAAACTATTGACACTAATAACGCTGAAACAGACTGTGAGTACCCGTTGTCGCTGAAGTGCTCCTTCCGTTACAACAACCTCAAGTCTCAACTGCTTAAAGAACCCTGACCTGGATTCTCAAGAATACAAAAAGACTATACAACCACCAAAACATTTGTCACCACAGGGATAGAAGACATCTAATAATAAACTGCTGGTTTCCTAGTCCACTTAATGAATACACACAAAGCTTTTGTGGGGGCTGTTTTTCCTGAAGGAGCTCTTGCTTTGGAACGCCTGCCCCAACCCACATGTGCAGACCAAGTACAAGGACTTCATTGAAACATACTCCACACAGAAGTTTGCAGAACATTGAATTCACACCTGAAACAAGAGCGTTTCTCCAACAAGCACCTTGATGGTACGCAATTAAACGAAAGGACAAGAACAATGTGAAATGGATGAATTTAATATTTATCCAAATAAAAGCATCAAATTTTCCTTACGCTCGCTGTACTTACTATGGTTTCAGGCTTTCAGTTTAGGACAATAGCAATCTGAAGAGTGCTTGAATACTGATTTATTTATTTTTTAAAATTATTTTAAAAATCACATTTTTACAAATAAGTCGGATTCTACATTTAAACTGTCCCGAAAATGTGTAAGGTCTAAGAAGCACAAGCATGCAGTGCAAGCGCGAACACACGCACGTGCGCGCAGAGATCTCGAGATCTCGACTTACTTTTTGACGTTGGCCTCTCCGTTCGGGATCCTCCTCAGCTTCTTCTTTTTGAGGATCTTGACCGCCCTCCGGCAGAGGGTCTCGGAGTCCAGCATCTCCTTCACCTTGCCGTAGGAGCCCTCGCCCAGGAGGTCCCCCATCAGGTACTTGCCGATGAGCTTGGCCCTCTTGCGGCGCGGCTGGTAAATGACCTCGGTGGAGTCGATGCGGTGGATGAAGGTGTCCATGCCTATGAGTTCGTTCTCCGCCAGGTAGTCCAAATGCTGGAGTTCGCCCACGCTCATTTTCGCCCCGCTAGGATCCTACAGTATAATTCCAATGTCGTCTGTGTTTGATGTTCGCGTCCAAGCTGGAATGGCGAAAAGTATCTAAGCGCATCTAAAAGAGGTGTCTGCTGACTGAGAAATCATAGATGCAGACGAATGAAGGATTCTTTTTAGGTCCGTGATTGGTGGGCACTTGATTTCGCTAAAGGGGGGGGGGGGGGGGGCAGGCGGGATGCGGGAATAAATTTTAAAAAAGGGATTAGAATACTATTCTTTAGTGTTCTGAAAAGTCTGACGATGTGGCTCGAACCTTTGAGTTTGGTTTGTGGTGGAAGGGGGGGAGGGGGGTGCAATGTAGAATGCAATCCTTGGAAAGTCTCTTAAAAGTGAATGGAACAGTTCAGTTGGATTGTAATACAATGCTCAGTTTAAGCCTACATTCTATTAGTCCCATTGCTACTATTTTTGAAAACTATAAAATTGAAATTAATTCCAATTTAATTTTTTTGGTTAAAATACTAACTATGTCAGAATATTTTAGTTGTGTTTTCTGTGTATCAGGACTTCACCTTACTTGTATAGCCTATCATTGCTGACCTGATTCTATGGGGACCTCTCTGCAGAAGCTAAATTTGGCTTTCGTGGCATCAGAAACAGAAACTCTTCTTTGGTATTGCTTAACAAAGAAATCATTAAAAAGGGAAACTTATCGTGTCCATTCTTCAGGTCAGACAGAAAACCAAAGTTCATACATTCCCTTGAGTCCTTCGTCAGCATCAATATATCTGTCTTGCTTATGAATATCTGTAAGTAAAGACAGAAATTAACAATTCATCATTATTACTATTCACAAATATGTTGGCATGATTATCTAACTACCTGGCAAAATTACTTATGTCTACATGCAGAGCTTGCGAACAAAATTAATCAAGCAAAAAAGATCATCAGCGTCCCCAATTACAACAATTAACGTTGCTACATGTAACCGGATTCCATATTATTTAATCTTAGTAGCGTTCGAGCTAAAGAAAAAATAGTTTCCCCCGCCAACTTGTCTTTCCGAGGCATTCCTGAAGAGGTATCCAAACGTGCTATGTTAAAATAAACGGTAAGTAAGCAACAAATACTGACAACCAGTCGTAGTTTGCTGGAGATAAAAAAAGCCGGTGTCTACTAACTTAGTCTATGCCAACTTGAAACCAGGTTGTTTGTTGTTATTACACATTTTATGTACACAGGTAGCTGAACCTAGCTAAAACCGGTTTAGAGTTGGTAGTCAGGCACATCCTGCATACATTTCAAAACATAAGCTTTTTCGCTGGCGTTCGTTAGCTAACTAGCTACCAGTGTTACGACCTAGGACGAACGCAGCCAACAAACGCTCCGGGCACGCTTGGCCACTAACGTTAATTATTTTCAGTTTAGCTCTTGCATTTCAACTTGTCTGTGTCCAGCACATTATTTAGAAATACAACCTTCACTCTACTGTGTGAATCGCCAGGCAACCGCAAGCTGGCTAGAAATAACTGCGTTTAACATCGATTTGTTAGACAGCTAGCTCGAGGGTTAGCTAAGGTAAGGAGTAAAGGCAAGTTCCAAAATATACAGCTAGCTAGCTAGCCAAGTAGCAGTCAGGTAGCTAGGTGTATAGTCGCTAACAGTATACCAAGCTAACTAGACTAGTAAACCAATATCCAGGCTGCTTGTAACTGAGATATTCACATATTTCAGAGGGTAATTGAATAAATTTTTCAGTACGCCAGAAAAATGGCTCATATATTCTCTAGTACACGTTACCTGTGTTGCTTCCCTCGTTTCCCTGCTCTGTGTCGGTAAGAATGTTAGCTAAAGGTTTGCTATTGCAGCTGCTGTTTGGCTGCCGCCATCTTGTTTACCTCCCCCCCTTACTCCAACCCCGCCTCAAAACCCAGCCCCTACGTCAGTGCGTCAACATTGCAACTACAGCAACCGACTTTCATTGGTTGTTTGCGTGTCAGTACTCTTCAACTATTTTAGAGGCGGGTCTACCAAATGCAAATACTTCATTGGCAGAGTCTGGGGTCATTCAAATCCATTTTATGTAGGCGAAGCAGAAATTGTTTATAACTTTTATGTATTTTCACTTGGTTAGTTATCGAACAAACAGTGTCAAGTCCAGGAAAAGTCATTATGTGACACCCCTTAATAAATTATTTTACGAAGTCATTAAGCTTTCTCCTGTTTAATACTCTGAATTGGTGCAAACATGACAAGTAAACATAACCTTGTGTTTACCCCGTAGGCATGCATGTATGTTCCCCTGTATCAGGGGTGGCCAACCCAGGTTCTGCTGGCTTTTGTTTTTACTCGGCACTTAATTGATCAATTAAAGCAGTTGATTACACAGTTAACTCACCTCACCTGGTTTATTTTGTGTAAGTGGTTGTTGTATTTAAGGTCAAAACAAAAACCCGGAGACCCTGCGGCTCCCCAGGACCGGGGTTGGCCACCCCTGCCCTATATCCACTATGGCTCACCTGAGGTTGTAATTCCAAAGCCATTTTTACCCCCATCCTTCCCTTTCAAAATCTTATTTATCTCCAGGCAAGAGATATGCTTAAACAAGCTTTCACAAACCACATTAGGTTGTTTTAATTAGCACTACGACACTCAGAAATGTGTTTGCTCTAACCCACTGCCCCTGGACACACTACAGGGTCTTTTGGCTCCATTTTCAGAAGACAAAATAAGAAGAAAAAAAAGTGAGACTTAATGCTTGTCCTTCCAGTTAGATCTTGGTTAACAACAATTGATATGTCTGCATAGCATGCCATTTCCTTGTTTTGTTAAGTCTGTCTCTTCTTATTCTGATCACCTTACAAGGCTCCAATGGGAGGCAGATAACTTAAGCATTGTGGGACCAACACGATCTCAGGTACAGAACACCCAGTATTAGTACACATGCATCAAGCTGAAAATAGCCAAAGGCCTAAAACTCAAACTGTACTAGCCTAATTTCAAACAATTACCGTTAACACAAGGGGGGTGTAGACTCCAGTCCCATAAGACCATGGCATCTGCTGGCTTTTGGTGTGTTTTAGCATTTAATTAATTAAGTCACTGATTGGCTAAAGGGTCCTTCAGACATCCAATGTGGCGGTAACACTTCTCTGACGATCACAGCGATGCTCACAATTGCCTGCACGATAGCAAGGTCCCAGCTCCCGCGTCCCCACCCCCAAAACCCATTTACCTCACACACACACGGCATTAGTCAGCTTCCTGACCTCTTCCCTCCGCCGTAGAATTTTGGGTTATATTTAACATATGAAAACCCCAGGGAATGGCTGACCGAGGGTCTAACTACAGAACTGCATTCCTCTCTCATTAGTGCGCCAATCGACTGGCTGTGAGAAATCGAAAGGGAAATATTATGGTCCGTTTGAGATTGGGCAGCAGTGTAGTGTAACGGGTAAGGTGTTGGCCTTGTAACCTAAAGGTCACAGGTTTGATTCCCTGGTAGGACACTGCCGTTGTACCCTTAAGCAAGGTAATGCATTGCTACAGTATATATCCAGCTGTATATTATTGGATACAATGTAAATGCTATTTTTCAGAAGTTGCGCAAGTCACTCTGGATAAGAGCATCTGCTACATGCCTGTAATGTAATGTTTGATGCATGCATATGCTACTTAAACCATTATACCTTGCTTCTACTAAAACACACAAGGAAATGAGTCCAGTGAGTTCAAAGCCTGCCAGGGTTTGGCATAAGACAAAGCTGAATCCCTGATGTTTTTGTAAACTGTCATCAGCTTAAATGTATTCACTATTTAGTCAGGATGCTACAAGCTGTACTTTATTAAAAGTCACAATGTATTTGTATGTTTTCAATTCTAATATTTGCTTCAGACAGAATAAGAACATTTAAGCTACTATTCATATCATAGGCCTACTTCCAATGCCCCGCTCTGTCCTGAAGTGCCGATATTTACCGAACCACATGAGGCTAATTATCTGACATCAAAAACAATTATTTTTTAAATTTTTATCATTATTAAATATTTAGGAACTCTAGCTTGAATTGTATTTTTGTTCATATATTGAGTTTAATAGTTCTGAAAACTGCTTTAGAAGAGGTTAAATATAATCTTTGTTCAGTAAATGTGTCCCTCAAATGGGTACTGCCTTTTGCAACAGGAAAAAAAAATGTAATTAAACCTTAAGAAAGTCAGACACACGTGAGACTTTATTAACAGGAAAGAATTTTCATATTCTTAGCTTCTACGTATTATTTGAAACATAAACTTGACACATGAATAATGTTCGCACTTGTAAAAGGACACCGAAACAAACTCATTTTGTGTCCATTAAATCGGTTTGGTAGTTACAAGCCCTGAATACTGTTAACAACAATGAAACCGCAAAAAACTCTTAAATCCACATAAAAGGATTAATTGTTTAAAAAATTAAAATGAAGGAACACACACCATTCGGCCGTTGGCTTTTTGGATTAGCAGTGATTGGAAAATGCTCTGGACAGAAACAACACAAAGTGAATTGTATTCAGTGTTCAGATTGCAGACGTTACTGTCAAAAACAGGCCCTCAGTGTGTGCATTGAGTGATGCGCTGATCTAACTCAGCTCAGCACATAAACCGCTATAAATATGCAGCACTTGGTGTATGAGAGATATCACTGGCCCTTTTTACGCGGGTGTAGCAAAGGGGCTGGCTTCCACCTCATCGCCCATGATTCATGTATCAGGTGTGTTTTCACAAAGGACACTAAAACGGTTGCTATCCGGGGGGGATCTGAATGCACTGGACGCAGAAAAAGCCGGTGGTTCCGCTCGCTCGGAACATCTTCAGCTGGAACGTCTTCCTCCGCCCTCGACGAGGACGTCGGACGATTCGGAGAGAGAGAATAAATCACGTGACCTGTGTCTGCCTGCCTCGCTCAATAGTATGGTCTCCTCGGATTGTTCTGATGAAGAATACAAGTAAAAAAATTACACTAATTATAAAATTATAATTGTTAAACCTCAATGTAGGCACTGGTAACTAAGAGTACCTTCAATCAAAGCAACCAAGGTTGAGTCTTACTTTAGGAACATGCATTTGCTGTGCAGGGAAATCGTAATTAATGCTAAATTGTTATTTGATGTTTTACCGTTTTACATTTCAGATAAAACCTTTTCCCCATATTGAACCTGGTGAACGATGTGCAACGATGGTTTTTACTGGCCAAACTCTTGCCCCAATTCAAATGTAACTGCCTGCCAAGAGGACGCTAAATAACATCTAGTTTGTAAATATCTGCAGAGTAGCAAACTGTTTACAAGTGAATGAACTATCGTTAATTAAAAATATTGGTTAAGGTAGTTTGTCGCTGTACATATTTGCAGAGAGCTGAGTTACCAGGGGGTTTGGTCTGAAGCGGTAGGCCAGCATCATCCTCTTGCGGAAAGCATCGTACTCGTCATCGTTCCCGCTCAGCTCCGCGGGGCGGTCTACTCCAAAGCCTGCGCCGTCCACTGCAGTGGTGCCCCTGTGAACCGCACAAATACACACACACACACACACACACGCGCACGCGCACACACACACACACACACACACACGCACGCGCACACACACAGAAAGACAGAAACACACGCACGCAGACAGAAACACACACACACACAGACACAGAAAGACAGAAACACACGCACACACACACACAAACACACACACACAGACACAAACATACACACACGCAGACAGAGACATACAAACACACAGACACACACACAGACAGACGCGCGCACACAAACGCACACACACACATGCGCGTGCACACAGACAGACAGACAGACAGACAGACAGACAGACAGACAGACAGACAGACAGACACACACACACACACATAGTTTAGTCACACAGCCAACCAGTCTTACGGCTCATTTCAGGGAAACAAACACCCACAAAAAGTCCAGGCAGAACTACGCAAACGAAGCTTGGAGCTAGGGAAATGTAGTTCGCCACATACCCGGGGGCTCATTCAGTACGCATTCAAAGCCAGAAGAATGAGGTGAACCCTTAAGACAGAAAGCTAGACGAGACGATCTAACAACTGCCGCAATGCTGGAGAAAACGAGGGCAATAAAACCAATGAATAATCAGCATTCTGAATTATTCATAGCATTCATAGCATAGCACATTGGAGATAATTTATGTTGTTTTCTCATCCAACCTGTTCAGCATTAGTACAAACAAATTTTCAGTTCACAAAGTTCACGTCTAACCGACATGTCTAACCTTGTAGGCTTCCCAACCACTAGATGGCACTGCCACTCACATAATAAAGCTAATATTCTGACGGTTAGCTCTACATTTATCATTTCAGAAGACAGTGTACATAATAAATGTGTACATGTTAGCACAAAATGTTTAAGACTTCTTATGTTTGAGGACAGTCTTCAAAAAGTTACAACAGCACAAATATGTAGGATTACGACCACAGTTTTAGTAAGGGCGTTGTATATCAACTCAGGAGCAGAACAATGCAACATTAATACAATTTTTTAAAACTCTGATTTTAATCCCTGTAAAATTACAATACAAGCTTATACAGATTACACCACTGACGATTTATTTTCTACAGCACAAATTTGTCTTTACTTAAAGTTATAGCCCTATCCGTCAAGATATCTGTACAAAAAAACTGATTTCAGTCCGTTTCAAATCATTTCAGTGAGTTTCAATAAACACTGAAGTGCTATTATGGCCTGATTTTCCTCAAATATAGAAACAAATTTAAGATAATTTCACTCCCGATTATCAATGGACTGTCAGCAAACGGCTTTTCAGTCACGTCTCTGAAAAGGGGCTCTTCTAGCCCTACGGGAACATTTGCTTATGCAAAGCACTTGAGACCTTTTGTTCCTATTTACTTTTTGCTTGTAAACTGGGGGAAATGACACACTGCACAAAACACAAGCCCTTTGAGAGTATTGAGCAAGAACAGTTCCTCTGACTGTACCACTGACCACTTTTAATAAGTTCCAGAACTGTTTTGGTGGTCTAAAGATTCAACGCTTGGCGGATTTCCAACAAGTATTGCAAATCCGAACGGCTTTGCAGTGAAATGTGAAAAAAAAAGAAACCAACCAGAGCATTCTCAGCTACAGACATGTCTTATTTCAGCTAGAGGTTTACTGGTATAATAGCCCACCTTAAATCAAAGAGCGGTTTTCTATTCACTGTTTTCTAGCTGAAATGGATGACTAGTATTCAGAAACTGCTACATTTGTTTGCCATCTCTTGACTATCGAAGACCACAATCTATATACAATAAACTATCTTTCCTCCAATAAAACCCTGAAAATGGGGGATGATGCATATGTGTATGAGAGAGAGAGAGAGCAGTGTTGTGTTTGGGTGTAGATGCGTGTGCCGGTGAGTGTTCAGTTCAGTTCAGACAATTTCATTGATCCCAAGAAGGGCAGTTAATTTTGTGGTCTTACGGCTCATTTCAGGGAAACAAACACACAAAAAATGTCCAGGCAGAACTACGCAAACGAAGCTTGGAGCTAGGGAAATGTAGTTTGCCACATTCCCGGGGGCTCATTCAGTACGCATTCAAAGGCAGAAGAATGAGGTGAACCCTTAAGACAGAAAGCTAGACGAGACGATCTAACAACTGCCGCAATGCTGGAGAAAACGAGGGCAATAAAACCAACAAATAATCAGCACTCTGAATTATTCATATTCACGAGTGGGGGGGTGGATGAGCCCGTGTGGGCGTTCCCACCTGTTGACAGGGTTCCTTATTCCCTGTCCGTCCGAGCCGAGCCCATCCCCCTCCCTCCAGCCCATCTTCATCAGCATCTGGAAGCCGATGTTCTCCACCGTCAGCTTGAACTCCTTATACTCAGAGTAGTCCGGATCGCGGCCTTCCTGCGTCGCCACGGGAACGAAAAGGGCGGGAACAACAACAACAACAACAGAACACAGACCATCAGGACAGGCCAAGATGCAAGACTTCCAGGACTAAACTGTGAAAATTTCCCAAAAGAAATGCACAAATATTTTTGCAGCACAAATAATTTCCAGATCTTTCCCTGGCAGTGACGGGGATCCCAACCTCCACACACACTCACTTTCAGCGCCTTGAAGGTCTCCATGAACTTCTCCAGCTCGTCAGGAGGCAGGAAGTCCCCGATGAAGTGCTTCCCCTTTCCCATCTCAGTCAGCTGCTCCGCCCACTCTGCAAGCAGACAGAACCAATCAAGCACAGATCCTGTTCACCCTGTGGCCCACGCCCACGCCAGAGGTGGAAAGTCCAGGGGTCAGAAAGTAGAAGTCCTGCCGTGTGTTTCTTCCACCCACGAACCCTGCCAGCTGATTTCCCAGAATAGTTCAACCTCCTGGCCGAGGTATTGTGCTAATTACCAAATCCAGGGGCGTTTCCAAAACAGCTTACTCCCCTACTATTGAGAATACAAGTTGTCCACAACTTACATGCAACTTGTATGCTCAACAGCAAGGCAAGTAAGCGGTCTCAGATACGGCCCAGGTGGCTGGACCCAAACACCGGGGAGGACTTTTGCTTGGCGGAGCTGGACTTTCCGGCTGCGCAGAGGGGCAGAGAGCCAGGCCTCACCCCGGGTCTTCTCCATCTCCATCTGCCGCAGGCGGTGCTCCCAGGTGCCGTCCTGGTCCACCTCCTCGTCGCTGTCGTACTCGTGCTGGTGGTCCCGCACCGCCTTCTCCCACATCACCTGCATCTCCTGCATGGCCCGCTTGTGCTTCATGATCATGTCGAACATCTCCTGCATCTGGAGGGGAAAACGCACACGCGCGCGCACGCAGACACACACACACACACGTGAGCACGCGCACGCAGACACGCGTGAGCACGCGCACGCAGACACACACATGCGCATACACAGACACACACACATACACACACGCGTGCACGCACAGCCAGACACACACATGCACATACACAGACACACACATGCACATACACAGACACACACGCATACACACGCACATCATACACACGTGAGCACACACATGCGCACACACAGACACACACAGACACACACATGCGCACACACACACATACATACACACACACACACACACACACACACACACACACGCGAGTTCTGAGTCAAAGTTGTGAGGGATCTCATGAACACAACTGCTGCTACTCTACAGATCACCCACAACCGTGCCCAGTTTGATCTCTTTAGCCCTATATAGACCAGCCCTGGTCCAGCCTGAACCACAGCGGATGGAAAAAAAACAGACAAGCGACCAGAGGCCCAGTCTTCGAGTCCCAGACACCCCGTACCTCCTGCTGCTCTTTGAGCTGTTTCTTCTGATCCTCCGACAGCTCGGTCACCCCCACCAGCCCCACGGGCTTGCCCTTCTTGTAACCCAGCCCCCTCAGCTCCTGAACTGCAATAAACACGTCGACAAGGATCAGCGAGAGACCCCTGCATACCAGTAGTCTCAGCCACACACCCCAAAGCGCTAGGGACTGGAGGCACACACTGAACATTCCACATTTACTCAGGAAAGGGGGGGGGGGTCCCATTCAATTTCACAGACTGCATTTATCAGTATCAGCACTTAATTTCATTAACATTATGAACTTGAAAAAAAAGCGGTAACCAACCCTGTTCCTGCAGAACTACAATCCTGTTGGTTTTTATTTCAACCCCAATTTAGCACACCCGACTCTACGAATTAGCAGCTTAACAAGATCCCCGACCGTTGAATGGGGTGTGCTTCACTAGGGTCGGGGTGAAAATCCGCAGGACGGTCGATCTCCAGGAAGAGGGTTAGTTACCGCCGTTACAAATATCACAGAGAGAGACAAAGGACAGGGCAGTTTGGGGACAGTGATGCACAGGAGGTTTTCAAACGACGACTGAAGACTCACCTCTTCAGGCTGCACCTCTCCCCATCCCTCCCTTCCCCCTCTGTAAACGACTGTAAGCTTAGGGTTGTAACTAGGCAGCTGTTTCGTAGGTGACTTGGGTGCATTAACGGTCTTAACGACTACTTGTATTTTTTCCATAGACTGCGTTGTTGCTGTTCTCGTTGTTAGTGTTAATCAGTTTAACCATCAGGGTCCAAGTTGAACTATGCGGTTGTTCCCTGCACTTGGACCGGTACTTCTCTCTAGGGGTTTTCGTCATACTTGTTCCTGGTTATGGTTATTACACTTTGTTGTACGTCGCTCTGGACAAGAGCGTCTGCCAAATGCCTGTAACGTAATGTAACGGAACTCTGAGTTCCGCGGGGCGCGTACCGGAGAGGGAGGGGGTGTCCGGCTCCGGCTCGGCCTCCGGCGGTATGATGATGGGCGGGATGGGGAGGTCCACTTTGTCGTCTTCGGAACCCCAGCGGCTCTTCCTCTTCCTCTTGGCGGCGGCGGCGGCGGCGGGCACGGCGGGCGCGGCGTCGCCGGCCTGCGCGGGCGGGGCAGCCCGATCGGAGGGGCTGAGCTGGTGCGGGGGGGCGGGGGCGGCGGCGGCCGGCCTCTTCAGCCCCGCCGCGGGGGGGTCTCTGGGGGCCGGGGGCGGGGGGCTCTGTCTCTGCGACCCCAGGCGGAACTCCTCCACCTTGTTTCGGTAGAAGCGGTGAGCCGCGCTATTGGGCTCGTACAAAAACCTTCGAGAGAAAAAAAAAGACGCTTCTTTTCAGGGTTCCGTGGCAGACGGCTGACATTTTGTAGCCCGCTTCTGAAAAAACGGTCAATGGGGCTCAACAGTTCATGAAAAGGCTTTAATCCTGTTTACACCACACAGGCAAACAGGACGAGGTGAGAAAACTGCACAAGCCACCCAAAAAATAAACAAAATACAGATATGCTGCCAAAAAAGCACAAGCACGACAGCTCCCCCTCACGCACACCCTTTACGGTAAGAGTGCAATTAACAGGACACCTGAATTACATGGGCTCAGGACTTGTCTTTTTAAAAATCTGTTCAATTGTGCACTCTAAAGCAGGGCTGCTCCAACCCCCTGCTTCAGGAGACTCCAACCCTAATCTGACACACCTGACTGCTAATTAGCAACTCAAAGTGATCTCTAGCTGCTGAATGAGGTGTGCTTTGTTAGGGTTGGAGTGAAACCCATCAGGACAGTAGAGCTCCAGGAACAGGGTTGGGCAGCCCTGCTCTAGCTGGTGAATGAGTTTTGCTTTGTTTGGGTTAAAGTTAAAACCAGCAGGACGGTAAGAGCTCCAGGAACAGGGTTGGGCAGCCCTGCTCTAGCTGGTGAATGAGTTTTGCTTTGTTTGGGTTAAAGTTAAAACCAGCAGGACGGTAAGAACTCCAGGAACAGGGTTGGGCAGCCCTGCTCTAGCTGGTGAATAAGTTTTGCTTTGTTCGGGTTAAAGTTAAAACCAGCAGGACGGTAAGAGCTCCGGGAATAAGGTTGGGCAGCCCTGCTCTAGCTGGTGAATGAGTTTTGCTTTGTTTGGGTTAAAGTTAAAACCAGCAGGACGGTAAGAGCTCCGGGAATAAGGTTGGGCAGCCCTGCTCTAGCTGGTGAACCAGTTTTTGCTTTGTTAGGGTTGGGAGTAAAAACCAGCCGGACGGTAGGAGCTCCAGGAACACGGCGGGGCAGAACGTCCCACGGCGAGAGGGCTAGCCTCACCTGAACGCTGGGTTGTCCCGGTTGTGCTGGGCGGCGATGGCCTCCACCTCCGGCCCGCCATCCGCCACAAACCTGGCCAGCTTCTCGGCCACTCGCTGCGTCTCCTCGTCCACTGGGGGGGAGACTTTAAGCAGTCTATCAGTACTGGGGTTCAACTCACACAACTACTCAACTGCAACTTAGTCTCTACAGCAAGCAGGGGGATAAGAGAGGGAGGGGCATGGGGGAGATTTGAGTGGCGACCGGGAAAAGGAGGATTGATGTATCTTAAGTTCCCCTTAAATCCCGACTCCAATCATTTTTTCCCTCACGTAACCTAAAAGGATAATCTAAACCTACAGGGAGTTTTCACAGCTGCATTTTTGAGCATTTTAACATTATTTTTCCCAAGTGCTTAAGAAGCTGGAAAGACCTTCTGGACTGGAACTGCCGAAACCAAAATTACCCTATGACCATGACTGCATTTTTAAGTAAAGTCGACTAAATCTTTCTGGAAAGTTAACTCCTACACCCCTTTAACTGGAAAGGCCAATAAAAAGAACTGCGTTGTCTCGGAGACAGTGGACCCCAGTTAACTTGCTGTCTAATCAACGCTGACACGTCCTGCCGATAAACAGTTAGACGAGGACAGCTGGGCGCAGGCGAACCCGTGGCACGTTGCGTAAGGGAAGTGGGCCAGGGAGTTCTTGTGGAACAGACCACAGAGTTCCACATCTTACCAGTGAGGCGTGAGGGCGTCTCCAGTTTGGGGTTCTCTTTTCGTATTTCGGCAACTTTCTTTCTGTAGTACAGATAGTCCCGGCTATTTTTATCATACAAGAACCTGCGCAAGACAAAAAGAAGAACTTTAAAAAAATAAAAAAACATTTTTTTAAATGCTGAAGACGGTCCACACCGTATTGGGCCTACGCTGTAAGAATTGACATTAATCTGGCCACCCAACACAAAAAGTTCTCGCAGTGTTGTTACCGAAACGTCCGGTCGATGTTAAAGCACAGCCGCGATATCGCAGCGACGTTGTGAGAACGTTTTGCATTAGCTGGGAATTTGCACTTTTTGCTCTTTTCATCTCTTGCCTTGCTACTCTGTAAAGTGTCTTTGTGACAGTCAGTTCTCTGTAAAAAAGCACTATACAAATAAAATTGAACTGAACTGAATTTAACTGAATTATTCGTGAGACTCACGAGAAAACGGGGTTGTCTTTGTAGTCCTCCATGGCCTTCCTCTCGAGCTCAGGCCCCCCTTCCGCCACAAACACGGCCATCTTGTCCAGGATGATGCGGACCTCGGGGTCCTCTGGGGGGGAAACTTTAAGCAGCCTATCAGTACCGAAGTTTACGCGCGCGCGCACACACACACTCACGCCGCTATTCCCACACCAGCGTTCGCTGAGAGCCAGGGTAGGTGGGAAGGATTTAGATGGGGAATAGAGTGGAAAAAAACAGTCATTTTACTCGTTTTTCGACACCGACGCTGACAAACGAGCGAAACAACACTGCCTGGAGCTTGCTTTTGGCTCGTCCGATTATTTACAATGGCCGCTAACTGCGACTGTGAACAATCTCCCATGCCAGATACGTTCCCGTAAACACACTAAGCATTCGTTTGTAAACAATCATATAGTACACGTTTCCAAAACTGCACAACTGATCCGTATCATAAAAACTGTTTATATTTGAGCCAGTTGTGAAATAAATAGCGATCTTTCTTGGAACATCTAGCAAAACAAGTTCTCTGGCAGAATTAGGAGCTCCAACATGTACATATAAATCATCAGCCTGAGAGCACTGTCCCTGCTACAGTATGCGCTTTAGCATTAAACCCAAACAGCTCCTTAAACTGACGCCAAGGAAAATGGGCGTGGTGGTTACCTTTCACCTCCAGGAAATGCGAATCGTCGGTTTCCTCGTCTTCGTCGTCGGGTGAGAGGAAGATACTGGGCCGCGGGGGGCGGGGCGGAGTCTTCTTCGCCTGGGAGTAGTTCTTGAACTGGCTGAGCATGCTGCTGATGCCCAATCCGGGCCTTTTCCCAATCAGGATGCTCTTCTTCTGGGGCAGTGCGGCCCCCGAGGACGGTCCCGGGACAGTGCCAGCCGAACCTCTGGACTCGCTGTTGGACCCTGTATTTAACCACAGAAGGGCAAATACAGAAAATCACCCCCAATGAGGGTTAACAATACTACCCATGTGGAAAATGTTTTGCACGAGTGTGATTTTGGGGATTCTATTATTATTATTATTATTATTATAACAACATTCGTAGATACAGAGTAGACTACAGAAAATATTATTCGTGACATTGATACACTAATCCAAATCAAGTACAGACATCACATTTCACAGAAGACACAACAAAAAGGCACCAACAAAGAAACGAACATTGAAGGAAAGAAAACAAAAGAAAAAAGTACTGTCTGAGAAAAAATTACATGGCTAAACATGCAGTTGTAATTTCACATTACAGAGTTCTGCGGCATTAGTATCACTAATAATCTTAATGGACTTCCCATGAATGCACAAGTTGTCGATAAAAAACAAATGTGACTGTTTGCTGCCCTCCCATTTACAAAACTGAATATATATATTTACCCATAAAAACAATACAATTTATTCGAGAGAGTATTATTAATTTTATCTTGAGTATTATAGGACATTTTTATTGGGTCTTAATGCTACTTCTCTTGTGCACAAAACAAGTGCACTCCAAGATGCACTGTGCAAAATGATCCAAAACACAAACCAGGGTCTGAGCTCGATTTCTCCTTTTGCATCTTCAAAAACTGCTGCAGGAAGCTGCCATCGTTGGAAAATTTGTTGGAAGAGGGACCCTGCGAACTTGGACAGCTGTGTGACCAAAGCAAATTTTATCACTAAAACTTCATTTAAAAAAAAAAACAAATTTGGATCACTACCTTGTAGCAGTAGCAATTCAGACTTACAGCAGGGACAATGGATACATAGCCAAATGCATGTTCTTAAAAAAATGCACAATAGTTATTGACTGAAAGCAGCCTATTATTTGAGCGAACTGAATTTGAAAAAAAAAAATTAAAAAAAAAAAAACACAAGACCTTGCATCGCTCTACTAGGACAGGCCAAAATAAAGTAAGATATAAAGTCCATGTGATTTTGCCAGTATTATACATTAAGAGAACTCAAGAGTTTTTTTCCCCCCACTTAATTCATGGCAACAGAACATACCTTGGGGGAAGTGGCTTACTGGGAGCCTGCAAACTGTTCTTTGCTTGTTCAGCCATCTTTGCTTCGATTTCTCTTTTCTTCTGCGCAATCAGCTCTTCTTGCCGAAGAATATTTACACTCATCTTGTTCTTCTGAACTGGCCTGGCCTTCCAGGCTGTTCGTCCACCTGAGGGGGGGGGGAGGGGGGGGGGAGAGAATCAACATCCACTATCTGTTCCTGCCAGACTACTATTTTTCAGCAAGGGAGTCTCGGTAAAGTTTATTTTAATGTTATTAATATGACTTGATTGCATTGGCGTTTAAGTATGGGCAGTTGCTGTCTAACTACACTTTTCTTTTAAGACCAACTACATGCAATACAAATTTCTGAGCATCTGGGATTAGTTAGCAGTCATTCAGTGCAAAACACCATGAGTTCCGCCTCTTTTTCCAGGTCTCTTATGCATTAATAATTGTTTAGGAAAACAACTGAATTAACAGGAACCAACGATACTACAAGTTTTCCACATAAAAATATTAACTACTAACATGTATTCGGAAGTGCGTGGTGACGCTACTAGAGAATTTCAAACTATTTTCACAAGGCTAATTGCATTTCCATTCTCATGACGCATTCTTACAAATTACCCTTCAAGTTAAAACAGACAGAAAATAGTGGCGAGTGCACTGGAAAATAAGCCCGTCAATTACATTACATAATTTGGCAATATTAAGCCTATCCGTTTTTCTTTTTCCATTTGTGAGCACCACAAACCCAATTATAAATGATTTTCAAATATCACATCACCAAAAAAAATTCAAATTATAATTCCCCTCTCAATTAATCTCAGTAATTCTACTTCGAATTAATGGCAACTACAGTTACACTCACTTTCCTCATACAAAATCTAATGGGTCTTTCAATGACAAATAAAAAACTTATAAAATTTACTTAAGAATAAACATGAAGTTTGGGTTCTGTATTTTAAATGTTTGTTGAACTTCCAAGAGTCAGATTTGGATCCAAACACATTTCAAAAAAGGTATAGAGTCGTTGTGCGGAAAATGTAATCATCCTTACAGTATGCTAACGTTAGCTGCCTGTCCCTCTATACGAGATGAGCCGCCTGGACAACAGCGTACACACACACATTTAGCACCGATCTTTTGGCGATCCAAATACCAAGAACATTAGCTACGATTATATGCGAAATTGACCTGAAGTCTCTTTGTGATTTATACATTGCCTAAGCGAAGAACAGCTAACAGCAAACGTGTGTCATTTTAATTTGTAGCTATATCGATGTAGCCAGTTAGCTAGTCAAACGTTAGCCAAGCACCAGATTAGTAGCTAGAAGAAAGTGTTAGCCATGAGCGTTCGTGTAATTCTAAAGGGGAGACCGAATCCATGCCACGCAAATTAATCCAACTTCTTCGATTGTCTGTCTGCGTTAATCCAATCTACATCCTTTATTCAACACGGGTATCGTTCAGATCGAGGGGACTGATAATGCTACAAGTAATGTACGCAGAAAAACGCTTTGCATCCATTTGTGTGTAACTGTTAGCTTTCAGGCTAAGTTAGCTAGTTATCTGGTTTAGGGAATTATTTTTGCTAGCTTCCAAGCGAAAGCTAATACAATCGATAAATATTAAAGGTGGTAAAGGTTCAAGAAATGTCATGGTTAGGTTAGTTGGTTTGTGCCCATAAATCAACTTTCCAAAGACTAGACTGAGCACAGGAAACGGGGCTGCTAGCATGCTAGCTTTACGAGCGCAACGAGAAGTTGCCGAGGCCCTAGCTAGCTAACTAGCTACAGCCCTTTAAAACAACTGGACTGCGGTACAAACTTTTATTCAGATCCCTACATCATGTTTTATGCAAAACATAAGACTTAACACAGTAAACACATTTTATATGGCTGTGTATATATCTATATGGACGTATATCTTTACCTGCATCACTCCCCTCCATCGTTGTGTATGTTTTTTTCCCCCCTCAGATACTGCTACCGCAGCTTCCGGTGAACGCTAAGTCAAAAGAATGGACGTTATTTTTTTAAACGGTGAAACAGCGCTGTCGGTTTTTATTGGTTAAAACGCTGCAATGTTATCAATAAACCAATCATAAGGTAGTTTAATACATTCGCGTTTAGTTGAATACGCATGTAGTCTCGAGCAGTGTGAAGGTTACGGTGTCTAGATAATTACTGTTTATTGTTTAAATCTATAATTATGTCAATTTACAGATTTTGTATTTTTTTTTTCAGAATTATCACTATCAATTGCAAGTATATGACTTGTCAGACTATAAACATTTTTACTGAACTCTGGTATTGCTTTCTTTTCAACTGCCAATTTAGCTGTTTATTGGTAAATGGTAAATGGACTGCATTTATATAGCGCTTTTATCCAAAGCGCTTTACAATTGATGCCTCTCATTTGCCAGAGCAGTTAGGGGTTATGGGTTAAGTGTCTTGCTCAAGGACACTTCGACATGCCAGGGCGGGGTTTGAACCGGCAACCCTCCAACTGCCAGACAATCGGTCTTACCTCCTGAGCTATGTCACCCCCTATTGCTTTCTTTACTACTCAAAAAGTGAAGAAAAAAATGTACATGCAATTTACACAAATGGCTCATGTTTCAACCCTTCAGCAAGTTGTATTCTCTGTTTCTGTGGTTCTAGATGCCTACCTAACAAAAGTTTCTGTGAAGTCTGAGGATAAGGATCTCAAAGAGAAAGGCTGCAGTGTGCAAACATTTGATTGTATTCTTATCTCTCTCTCTCTCACACACACACACACACACACACACAGCTGTGCATACCCCCCCCCCCCCCCAAAAGTTGTGAGTCCCTAGAATCATAAACTCTTTTCACCCCACTAGCGACGGCCCTGTGCACATGCACATGCATACGCATACACACACACTCTCTCTCCCTCACACACACACACATAGGCAATATCACAAATAATTGACTTCTGCTGTTTTATGTTCTCTCCTGCCCTGGCATCATTTGGTTTTATTATTTCTGCTCTCAACTAACCCCTGTACTCTTGTGGATATTTTTGTCATTGCGTGTGATATTCGTTTGACATAAGATTTATTATTATGATTGTTGCTAGGCACTATACATATGCTTTGTGGTCATATTTCATTTTTTGATAATCTTAAGCACTCATTCTCAAAATAGCTTTGTATATTTGTACATAAATTAGCACTTTTCTGTTCCGATGCTTAATCATTGATGTGTTACCTGCCATTCTATGCATATGCCCTTCTAAATTCTCTTATGATGTGCATGTACGTACACCACCACGATGACTATGTTGTTTTGTACGAGACCAAAATAAATGCTACAGCTCCTACCAGAAAACGACAAACCATTAAGTGAAGCTGTAATTTTGAAAAATTACATATAAACAAGGTTGACACATCAATGACAGCAAGCAAAGGCATAAAACAGCAGGCTATGCAATTATGGTTGCTGCTTCCAAAATTCCTCCCTGTTTCTCTTGAAGCACATTCTCAACGATAGGGTGCAATCACTCCCTGAATTGATTGATTCCTTCTCATGCTGACGACGACCTGAAGCATGACCATAGGGTCAGCTAAGAGACCGAGAGCAGGGTAAATTGAAAGGTCATTATTGTTCCCAGAACAAGAACAGCTGTGCACTGTTACCGCAGCCTATCTGCTTTACTGAACTGTCAAATACAGCCCTTGAGTTGATGTGGGAGAGGAGAGGCAGCTGAAGTTTACAACGAGGGCAGGAGTCCTACTGGCTGCTCCGCATCTGGAGGTCTGGCTAGATTTTATGAGAACTGCTGTTGCATTTAAATAAATAAAAAACTATTTATTCAGTTATTTTATCATATGACTTCTTTTTTTTGGATGATTTTCTTCAATGCAGAATGCTTTCCACTCCAAGGTATGGGCACAACAGAACTGGCCTGTGAGCCTGTGGTGTGCCCTGGGCAAGATCTTGAGAATGGGCCCCAAAATGATGAATAATAAAATGATAAATAAAAAAACACCACACGGGGGCCCTGTAACCATGCTAGGGCCCTAGGTGGTTCCCTATATGGCCTAATGGATGGGACAGCTCTCTACCATTACCTGGGAATGTCTTTTGGTAAAGTTTGAATCCGCTGCAAAGGGCAGTCTTGTTCTCACCCATTCAATCGATGGCTCATTATATAATTATAATCTTTGGCACTCGTTTTTCACTTCAAGACACATTCAAGAAACAATCACAATTTAATTCTGCATAAATATGATGTCGACCCGGTTTAAGAAGTACCAAAAAAGTTAAAGTCTTACTTTAAGTAACATTGAGACTCAGTCAGTTAAATTGCAGACTAGGACACTGTTCTAATGTATACAACAAAACATTAAAAACCAAGCTTACACTGAGGGCTTATAGAGGCAACAAAAAAGAGGCTACATTAACCTTGTTTTCAGAGCCTTTAGTAGTGGAAAAATGTTGATAGTTCATTGATACGTAATTTCAAGATCCATAATCCAGTAAACCATCTGTTGTAAATAACTGGTACCAGTTTCTTTCGTGGCTTGGTAAAAACTGAACATTTAAAAGTACTACACAATCTGGGTAGTGCAACGGAATACCTCGTAAGGGAACCATTTGTTCGTCAGAACAAACCAACAAACAAATAGCCTATATAATTTATTGCAACATCAATGTGAAGATGAATAGCCAGCGATTAAAGACATCTGGACAGCACTTCCCGGTTGCATAATTTCTTTCTTCTGGAGTAAGACCGAGGAATGTGCGCTTTGATAACGACACTTTGACATTTTGGCAATCGAGACGTTTCCTTTCACGAGCTTATAAAGGGTCTTAACTCCATCGCGGACCATCATTCGAACAGCGTCAAGGACAGGAAAATTCTGCAGGATGACTCGTGGAATTCCAGACTTCGTTGCAGCAGCAGCTGTGGTCTTTGCCTCGATTCTGGCCTGTAAGTAATTTTGGCCTATAAAACCTCTTGTATTTGATCATTAAAAATAATAAAAATTCAACAATAAGGTTGAAGGGGGAAAAAAAACCTCATAAATACAAGGACGTCGGAAATATAGCATTAAATGAAAGTCGAAAAATGAAATTTAGGCCTTCTTAAACACAAATTTCTCTGAATGTTTTTGCCGTACATTACATGAACTACACTGACGGGTGCATGTTGTCATAATTGAAACGTTTAATTTAGACATTTTTTAAGTCATAGCAGCTGTGACACAAATGTAGATAAAGTAATTATCCCACACATGGTAGCCTATTACATTATTTTTTTGTAAGGCACGTGCTATTCGTGCTTTTATCAGGAGTTATAACAGTCGTCTTTCTCTATGTTGAAGGTGAATGTATCACAGGTGGCGAAGAAGCGACCGCGCACTCTAGACCCTACATGGCATCGCTTCAGTTAAATAAAGATAGCAATTATAAGCATGAATGCGGTGGATTCCTGGTGGCAGAGCAGTGGGTCATGACTGCCGCTCACTGTGTGCTTGAAGGGTGAGTACACGACGCGAGATGGCCGAGGCCCTATAGACAACGTATCCGAAAACAGCGCCTCAAAAGCAATAGCATACTCCGGAAATATTAATGCATATCCACTTAATAACCTGCGCCTGTTCTGTAACTCGATATGTTGCATGGTTGATTTAACTTTCACGCCGCGGCTGTCCTTATTTCGTAGCCATATTTACAAAGACACGTTACTCATTTGTTTTCAAGCTTGAAATGGATTCATTGTCCTTTTTCCTATGATGTTTCACCAAGCAGTAAGACTAATTGTATAAATATATATGTTTTTTTTGGATCTGTATTGTATATGTAAATGTATTTTTTCTTTGTTTTATAGGAAAGATGGGATGAGGATAGTTTTAGGGGCACATTCCTTGACCGAAGCTGATGATCTGAAGCAGAATTTTGCCGTTGCTGAAGTTTTCAGTCACACTGAGTTCAACCGCGATAACTATGACAACGACATTGCTTTGCTCAAGGTAACATACTTTTAAATCCTACATTAATATTATTTTGAAAAATCTGAAACGGAATATGATAGACTTACTCAAACGAGAATACATGACATGATTTATATTGAAAATGTGTTCAGGCAGACTAAGGCTAAATAATAATAATACGAAAATTTGGTAAACATTTTGTTTGGAGCTGTCAACATATTAATATGGGAAAACAATTTGAAAAGATAAATTTGTGATTAACGGGAGATCACTAATTAATGAAAGAGCTGTAAAAAATTAAGTCATTTGAATCTTGCTGTCTATTTGATCATAAAAATTTGGCACAACGGACTCATAATGAATTTCAGACCAAATGAGTTGCTGAAGATCACATTTTACATGAGAAATGCAATCCAAATTTAAAACAACCTTTAATTTGTATCCATTAACAGCACATACACTTGAAACTAATCATTTCATGTTTAATTTTCCGGTATAAAATCTCTGAGGTTACATATTTTATATTAAACACTTTACTTGAATTTATTTATTTATTTCAGTTTAAAAATTCCAGGATTAATGTGGAATGTTGTAAAAACAAAGTTGAATTCTGAAGTACTGACTTTTAAAAGAGAATTAATTGTAAATAATTATCAAGAATAATGCTCTTCTGTATGGTAGCCTGCTAACACTAGGTAATAGTAACACATCAAGACAATTATGGTGCTGCAAAATGGAAAAATAACAGTTTCAGTTCATGGTTTATGAGGAACTCAGATAGTACAGCTGGATATTAGATTATTAGCTGGCCGATAATAGCTGAGCTGTGTGGAACATGCTATTTACACTTGCTACAATTAGCATATACCTTCCAATGAAGCACACAGTAGATGACCTTCATCGGTATTTAGCTGTTCATTAGCAGAGACACTTTGAAGGTCATTTAATGGCACAGAAAGGGTAGGATGTGGTCATCCATGAAAGTGGAGTAGGACAAAGTGGTTTATTTAATTTTTTTTAACCATTATTTAACCAGGAAAACCCCATTGAGATTGAAATCTCTTTTGCAAGGGGGACCTGACATGAAATACAAAGTTACCCCACAAGACTTACACCCAACAAAATGTACTAATATCAAATGTGGAATGAGACAGAGGTGTAACAATAATAATAATTAAAAGTAGAGAAGAGGTTAAAAGCAGAAGCATACTTTGGTCACAGAGTCATGAATTACATGTTTAAAGTCCACAATTGAAATTAATTTGTCAAGTTTAAAATTATTTTTGCAGATTGTGGTAGGGAGCATGTCTGCAAAAAAGGCTGTAAAATACCGATATGGAGCAACTGCTCATAATCAGTGGGTTGTAGGCTGCATCGTGGTTATCTTGATTAGCATGTGTGCAGTAACACATTTTACAAAACTTTCAACGTATTACCTGGGTTAAGCCCAGAGGTGGAAAATCCAGGTTCAGAAAGTAAAAGTCCTCCCCAGTATTTTGTTCCAATCACCTGTATTAGCTAATTAGCTCAATTCGTCAGCCAGGAGATAGAACTAATTAGTGGAATAAGCTGGCTGAGTTAATGGGTGGACTTTTATGGACTTTTACCTCCTGACCCCTTGGACCTTTCACCTCTGGTTAAGCCCTGCCCAGCTTTGCATGCAGTGGCATTATTAAAATGCCAAAATTGGTTCAGACACGCCTTGTTGTGGTCTGCATAAGTGCTGCGTGATATGCTATGCCCCTATAGGATCACAGTTAGAAAAACCATCCCATTACAATAAATGCTCGAGAAACCTGATTAGCCGAAGCACATGAAATGCTGATGCCGCCTGCATTTGTATGCAGGGAGTGATACTGCCTGAGCTGTTGGAATTTCCTCTGGTTATTCCAGCCAGGTTAGGGCTAGGGCTAGGGTTACGCTTTGTGGCTAGCTTGTGCTGCGTGGTCAGCTTGTGCTTTATGGCTAGCTTGTGCTCTGTCGTTTAGTTGTGCTCTGAGGTTAGTAGGCTTGCCAGATGTCCGGTTTTCGACCAGAATATCAGGTCCCCCAAGTCGCCCCCCCCCCCCAACCCAGTCCAACAGCTCCCAACATTGCCTGCAATTACGCTTCCAGATGTGCGTGTTGTCCGGTTATGACAGATTCGGTTAGCGGTTAGCGGTTAGCTTGAGCCGTGCGGTTAGCTTGTGTCTCGCGGCTGCAGCTGGATCGCGCCGCGCTCCTGAGCGACGCGGTGAAGACCCTGCAGCTCCAGCGGGACGGGGGGGCGGACCCGCAGACCGACGACGTGGTCAGCACGGCCGGCTGGGGCTCCAGGAACAACATGGGCTCCCGGCCCGACAAGCTGCAGGAGGTGGACATCAAGGTCATGCGCCGGAACCTGTGCGGCCGCAGCGACTACTACGGGAAGGGCTTCACCGACAACCTGATGTGCGCTTCTGAGAAGCGCAAGGACACCTGTGACGTAGGTCTCCTCCTCCAGTCTCCTCCTATACTCTCTCCACCAGGTCTCCTCTGTCAGTCTCCTCTAATCCTCTCCACTAGGTCTCCTCCTTTAGTCTCCTCCTATCCTCTCCACCAGGTCTCCTCCTCCAGTCTCCTCCTATCCTCTCCACCAGGTCTCCTCTGTCAGTCTCCTCTAATCCTCTCCACTAGGTCTCCTCCTTTAGTCTCCTCCTATCCTCTCCACCAGGTCTCCTCCTCCAGTCTCCTCCTATCGTCTCCACTGGGTCTCCTCTGTCAGTCTCCTCTAATCCTCTCCACCAGGTCTCCTCCTCCAGTCTCCTCCTATCCTCTCTCCACCAGGTCTCCTCCTCCAGTCTCCTCCTATCCTCTCTCCACCAGGTCTCCTCCTCCAGTCTCCTCCTATCCTCTCCACCAGGTCTTCTCCTCCAGTCTCCTCCTATCCTCTCCACCCGTTCTCCTCCTCCAGTCTACTCCTATCCTCTCCACCAGGTCTCCTCCTGCAGTCTCATCCTATCCTCTCCACCAGGTCTCCTCCTCCAGTCTCCTCCTATCCTCTCCACCAGGTCTTCTCCTCCAGTCCCCTCCTATCCTCTCTCCATCAGGTCTCCTTCTCCAGTCTCCTCCTATCCTCTCCACCAGGTCTTCTCCTCCAGTCCCCTCCTATCCTCTCCACCAGGTCTCCTCCTCCAGTCTCCTCCTCCAGTCCACTCTCCACCAGTCACTCTCGCCGTAGACTTTCTCCACCCACACACTGATACGTATCTGAACTGATCTTTGTCGTCGGCCGAATCGCGTTGATTTCTCCCCACCAGTACTGTCATGTCAATGGGTGTCAATGATGCCAATGAGAGCTAGAAAAACCAAATGGATTACAGAGGGCTGTAGACAAGCGATCGTTCCCCCCTCCCCCCCCATCACTCTACTCCTCCTCTTCCTTCTTCCTCTCCCTTCTTTTCTCTTCGGTCTCTCGTGGCGCTGATCGTGGGCCTTTGTTTTCTCTCCTTCTCCAGGGCGACTCTGGCGGTCCCCTCCTCTTCAAGGGGGTGGCGGTGGGCATCACCTCCAACGGGGGGAAGAAGTGCGGGACGGTCCGCAAGCCCGGTTTGTACACCATCATCTCGCACTACACCCAGTGGATCGACCGCACCATGCAGCAGTAGGGCAGGCCGGTGCGGGCCCAGCCAAATCATACTCTAGTCTGCTCTATACCTGGCCTTTCTGTCAGACTAAAAATGAAGTAAACTGTATGTATTTTCTTGGAAACCTATGTACACAAAGGCAAAAATCAATAAAGTTTATATTTCTGAACCTGGCTTTTATATTAGAGTAAATTCAATAAACCCATATGTACTTTCTTGGAAACCTATGTACACAAATGCAAAAATCAATAAAGTTTATATTTCAGAAGACGGCCTTTATGTCAGAGTAAACTGAGTGATCAATATGTATTTTATTCGAAACCTAGGTTAGGAAATTCAAACATCTGTAAAGTTTATATTTCAGAAGTGCTGTCAGTGAATTGTCAGTTGTGTGATGTACAGTTTCATATCGTTGCTTACATAAAAACATAATAAAAATGTGCTGTGGTCATTTTTTTTTTCAAAGATTATTTGTTTTTGATAGATTATTAGCTCACTTTGACGTGAACTCCTGATGTAGTCCCCTGAACCACCAGACGATGGCAGCAACAATGGCCATTTGGAAGTGAAGTTCTGTAGTTCCCTTTACTGTCCAAGGCCTCAGTCCCATCTGGCCCTCCTGTGATTAGTGTATATATATATATATTCAGTGAGATGCATATGTTTGGGACAAAGACTTTTTTTCCTGATTTTAAAGTGCACATTCTCTGCTTTTATTAAAGGGTATTTTTATACATTTTAGTTCCACCATGTAGGAATTACAGCACTATATATATAATCCCCCATATGGAGGGCACTGTACTATGAATGCGTTAACAAACTATCGCCTTGTTCTCATTTTCCTTTCTTGTGGATTGTCTAGAAAGGTACAAGGGCAAGCACTGTACCCTAAGTGATCAGTTGTTCGCCTTACCATTTTTACCCATAAATCTAAAATTTGACCAGTTTGTTTGTAACAGATGGGTTGGGCATTTTGAAAAATAGCTGCAAGGGAAGGGCCGCTTTTATGATGCCAAATACAAGCCAAATATGTGGGATTTTAATGATCTACAGATGCTTGGTATGTACAGCGAAACATTCATATCTTCTTCTCATTGGGAAACCCTAACTAAGTACAACGTACAAACCTAACCCTATCTGAGTGTGTTGCATAATTTATAATTATGTAAAATATGTTGGCTTGGATGATATAAATGTGTGTGTCTGTTAAAACTTGTTTGACCTTGTTACTGTATAATCCTTTGGCTGATACATGATCCGTGTAATGTAAATATTTGTAAGCATGTATCTTTCCTGTATTCTGAACACGTTGCTATTAATAAGAACTTAATTTTGTCCTGTGTCACTAAGAGAAGCCCTCAAACAATTTGTCAAACTGTGTCCTAGCTACAAGGCTGATCGACAGCAAGTCATGACTTGACCACTATTCTACCCATAACAGATTAGTGTTTTGTGCTCACTGAATTACAGTACAGACTTTAATTCAATAACAAATAAACTTAAGTTTCTTCCCCACTAATCGGCGTCTAACCAGCGTTCAAAAAAAAAAAAAAAAGTTTTGTGGGAAAAGTCTGGCTGTTCAGTGACAACTTGGTGGAAACATTTTACATAACGGGTGAGCAAGAAAAACGTGTAAAAAAAACAACAACAAAACAAAATAGATATAGTAGCAAAACACTGCAGATCTCAGCCACTCTGGTGAGGTGAAGGCCCAACTATCACATTACAGTACATTACAGGCATTCAGCTGTCGCTCTTATCCAGAGTGACTTACGCAACTTTTTACATAGCATTTACAGCACATCCATTTATACAGCCGGATGTGTACTGAAGCAATGCAGGTTAGGAACCTTACTCGAGGATTCAATGGCCCCTTGCCCATTGTAATACACTGCCACCCCAATTCCACGGAATGTACCCCGGCCTTGAATCTCACCGGTTACTTTCCTTGTCCAGCCAGCAATCTCACCACAATAAAGGACTTGAGTTATGTTGATCCTCTTTGACTTCTAGCCCTTTTATTTCTTCCAAGGGAACTTTACTGCTCTCTTCTCTTCCCCAGTAATTTATGCGTACCTACATATTTCATTTCCCACAATGTATTTCAAAAGATGTGATCTACAGATCTCCCTGGCAGTACGTTGTGCTGCTGTTGTGAAGTGGGACATGTAATGTGAAGAATTTCTTGCGCACAAACTTTTTAACTTTTTAGCATTTAATGATGACTACAATGTACACAATGTGACAACTGCAGTATATTCTGAATTAATAATTTACCCGGCCCAAAATATGCGATGAGTTAACATGGAAAGTAAACGCAATAAAAGAAAGAAAAAAAAAGAAGTAATGCCGAGCTTAGAAGAATTTAAGCATTGAACTTGGGATCTTACATTTCAGCTGTCTTCCTAAAACTATCCCCCTGCTGATATTCAGCTTAGTGTAGACTAAAAATAGGAGTTGGAATCACATGAATTCTCACGATTGGTTATAAATCTACAGCTTCTACTTTTTAATATAATATTTTACAGTTTGTCTGCTTTTACTCAAAGATCACACAATTTTGAAAGTTCAGTTTAGAAAAAAAAAAAAATCTGTGTTGTGTAACCGAGCAGATTTCTTTCGAAAAGATCTAATGTTTCACATCTAGTGTTTTTTTTTTTTCTTCTTCTGTTCTTTTCTTTGTCCAGGGCAAGAATAATAGATACTTCTTCATATTCTACCTTCACTCAAACAGTTTTGATGTTCTCTCCAGAGGGCTGTGATACATACTGATTTACAATCAACGTGGGCAGGTTTGTAAGATACTGCTCCAACGTTCAGGGGTATTGAGTTTACTCAGCTACCTTGAGAAATATCTTCTGCATTTGGCACTGCTTATCGGGAATAAGGAGGAGTTCCTGTCTGACTTTGCACCAGCCAATCCATACTCTCCCTCTCCTGTAGGTGGTTTAGTGTAACCTTGCTTGTTGTACTCTGACCTCTCACTGCCGTCCAGGCCTGTCTGCGCGTTAGGGGCCCGTCCTTCTGCTAAGAAAAACGTTGTCATCCCCACATTCTCTCGCATACCTTGCAGTTTTCATGCTCTCTTTTCTGTTATTGTACGTAGATTTTGACTCCTTGTTTAGTTTGCGGCATTTGTTGTGTTACCGTCCGTTGTTGTCCCCAGTTATTGGAAATCAGGTTGGCTTTTGGGACGTAACAGTTTAAAAAAATGTACAGTGTTCACAGTGTCAAACTTCCCACGTGGTTGATATCATTTATGAAGAATGTATTTATTAGTGAAGGTCCAATTGCGCAGTTGTGCATATTGGTTTTTTGTTTCTTTTCTCTCTTTTTTTAAATGAATTATAATGATCTACTGGTAATTTAGCAAGACTTCTTCATTCTGTCCAAACTGCTTAGAGCAGTGGTGTCAAACTCGTTGCCATGGAGGGCCGTGTGTATGCAGGTTTTCATTCCAACCAATTAATTCTGCCTTAATTGAGTCCAATTACTCATTCAGCCATATGCGTTTAACTGCATTGAAGCACAGAATATAAGAAATTTTTTATTTAGACAATGCGGGTCACCATAGACGTCGGGTCACCATTGTGCACAAACCTGCATCCCTAATTCAGCAAATAATTTAACTAATTATATAATCAAGATCTGAGCCTGGAATGAAAACCTGCATACACACGGCCCTCCATGGCAACGAGTTTGACACCACTGGCTTAGAGGTTAATTTGTACACACACTATATGACCAAACGTATCGGGACACTCCTTAGTCTGGGGCTGTTTTTCATGGTTTGGGCTGGGCCCCTTAGTTCCAGTGAAGGAAAATCTCAATGCTACAGCACACAATCACATTCTAGATGATTCTGTGCTTCCCCAGCAGTCTGAGGAAGGCCCTTTCCTGTTTCAGCGTGACAATGCCCCCAGGCACACAGCGAGGTTCGTATAGAAATGGTTTTGTCGAGATCAGTGTGGAAGAACTTGACTGGCCTGCACAGAGCCCCGAGCACAACCCTATCCAACACCTTTTGGATCAGTTGGAAAGCCAACTGCGAGCCAGGCCTAAATCGCCCAATCAGTACCCAACCTCACTAATGATCTTCTGGCTGAATGGAAGCAAATCCCTGCGGCAAGGCTTTAAACACCTACGTAGTTTAAAGCCTTCTCAGAAGAGTGGAGGTTGTTGTAGCAGCAAAGGGTGGTGCAACTCCATACTAATGCCCAAAATTTTGGATGAGATGTTGGATGACAGGTGTCCACATACTTTTGACCACGTACGTTAGCATGCTATTATGCGCGGTACATTTGCTATGTAGCTAACCTCTGTGCTGCTAATGTTTAAAAATAAAAAAATATAAAAAACATGGACATGCTATCATCCGTAAAAGGTTTTTTTTCCCTCTGAAATCACTGAAATATTATCAAGTGCTACATTATTTCACCTTGTCAAGGATGCCTGATCAGTGGACTGCATCTGTTCATGACCTTGAGGGTGGGAGTATGTCCAGACAAAGGAGTACTAGGGAGTATATAATGTCTGTGAATCCAGTCTTTTCTTCCAGACTCCCTCCACCCTGCCCGCCCTTGAATCTTAAGTCGTACAGGAAACATTTAGGAAGCAGAAGATGTAGAGTGTATAGGGACCATAACACAATGTTTGAAGAGGCTGAGTAGAAGGGATCCTCCGTGCCCACTGTATTTTGGTTGTACAGAAGTGACATCATTCATTCAAGTCCTACTTCCCAGCATCTCGAGTACCGCCAGTCTTTGTGTCTTTGTGTTTGTCTTTCTGGTCCAATTTCCCATAGGCTCATATTCAGTAATTCGATCTGGCGTTGGAGAACCAGGCAATTCGATGCGTTGGACTTTGGGTCTGGGTCCTTCATTTTTATTCTTCCTCTCCGGCTGTGTGTAAACGATGGCTCACCTATCCCCTAAACAACCTCTCTGACACTTATTTTATCCTTTTGCTTGTGATAATCAGGATGAAAGTGTTTGTAATGGACGGTGATTGAAACTGCATAGTTTGAAGAACGTGAACAAACAGTGTTGCCGACAGATTTAACTGGGAACAATATTATCAGTGTTTGGAAAGTTCACATTTAATTTTATTGATGTATATTTGTTTTCCCAGTAAATTATAACTGCCCAGGCTAATCCTTCCTGCTCTTTGAATGACCTTTGAACTCTGAGGAGCTCTCGCCTGTCTCATCCTTGTGAACAGAGACCGCAGAAATCTCAGGAGATAATTACATGCGGGGGGAGCCAGCATTGGCTGACCAGGTGTGGACAGCTGTGCTGTACTGCCAAGATGTTGTCGGACATTCAGAGATGTAGGTGGGGAAAACACCTGCTGCTGTTTTTCTTTGGCAAGCAGAAAAATTGATTCATCACTGAAGAGACATCTAGAAGAGGGATTTGCCATACTTTCAGCCAGCGTATCAACAAGCACATTTGAAGTAACTTAAGCTAAATATAGTACAACACTACGCGACACGATAACTTTACCAAGTATGGTGCGTCTTAAAATTAACCACAAGAGCTATAAGTGAGGATAATATTCAGTACTTCGAAAGGAAAGCGTAATAATGGCGATCATAACCATAAGAAATGCTGGCAGATGACAATAGTCTTAGCACATGCCATCTAAACATATAGCGGAACCCACAGATCGGTGCCTGCTTCAAATCATTTTCGAGTGATGTACAAGTACCATGGAAATGTATACTTGTTTGAAAAAGAAGCGATTCACATTTGAGTGCACCCCGTTATCCACAACAGTGTCTCAATGTCCTTTTCTGCTTCAGTGAGGCTTACGTGAGAGGACGTTATTTATTAAAAACTGATAAATGTGTGTATGAGTGCAGTTTCCGTGAAACAGGGAGGAACAGGCGAAGCTACTTTCCAGAGCCCCCTCCTCAAGCAGTCAAATGATACCGCTGTCCTCTCCGAATGACCTGTGATCTTTCGAATGAAATAGAACCACCATTGTTCTTTGAGAACATCCCACTTACCCTCATTTTAACTAAATTAGGAGCCTCGCTCACAGGAATCCTGGAAAACTGGGCGCCATCTCTCTTTTTGTCATTTCGGTGGTGAACTGCCAGCCGTCTAGAGAAAGGGCGAGGGGTTGACAAGGGAGGGGGGCGGGTGGTGGGGGGGGGGGTAACTCTGTCTTGTCCATGGCATGTAGCCTCTGCTGTCCCATTCACCCTCATTTTAACTAAATTTGGAGCCTCGCTTGTAAGAATCAGGAAAACTGGGTCCCATCTCTTTTTTCGGTGGTGAACTGCCAGCCGTCTAGAGAAAGGGTGAGGAGTTGATGGTGGTGTTGGGGGGGGGGGGGCGAGGGGCATTCGGTTGGGGGTTGGGGTTGGGGTAGGGAGTGGATGGGTGGGGGGGGGACCGTATCTTGTCCGCTGCATGTAGCCTCTGCTGTATCCGATTGGTATGGGAGCCGGGACAGCAGAGCCGTCCCAGGGGGCTGTGATTAGAGAGGGGTGGGGGGGGGGGCTTGCTGTGACTGCGTCTGGAGAGGGGAAGCCATTGTCTCCCGGCTCGCCTGCGTCATCGCCTGCCGTCTGGCGCTGGCTGGAGCGCTCTAATCCGCGCGGAGCGGCGGAGGGGAGACAGACGGGGTCACGGCCGGGTCGTCGCGTCTTGTGTCGCTGTCGGGAAATCTGCGGCGTGTTCGAGGCTCTCGTATCTGCCGTTCGTCTGAGGCTTTGAAAACGTCTGTCGTAATTGAGTTTACAGACAGCGTTCGCCAGGGAGACGGTCCTAGACTTTATATTAACAATGCTCGTATGTTGTGCTAATTCATTGACGCATTTGAGGAACAAGACAGAGAATGATGACTAATCAAATCAAATCAAATTTTCTTTTTATAGCCCTTTTTTTTTTTACAGAGGACTGTCACAAAGGTGCTTTACGGAGACAATGATTTAGGTAAATATTTTCTGCTGACAGGCCTGTACAGCAGGACTCCTGTGAGTAGCTGATGTGTAAAGCAGGGTCGCTGTAGCACTGCAGGGACTCTCACACAGTAGCACTTCCAACCATTTAAGGCGCAAGATCGCAAATATGTGATTAGAATGTTCTTAACGGAACATTCTAACGCTGATGTCACAATCGCTGCCGGTAATCGAAAGCAACGGAGTTCTAGAACACCGAGGTAGAATGTTGAAAAATACATTCCAAAAAAAAAAAAAAAACCCTACTCTTTGCCCTACAGGGGAGAATAGAGATGGGTATTGGGAGAGATGGGGAAAGGGGGAGTTTGGGAGCCTGTGGGTGGTTGGGGCAATGCCCCTCACATCTCCAGTCTGTCTGATGTACACAGAGGCCCAAAAATAACAGCAGTCGGGAACGGCCTGCCCTTGACTTTTTTTTTTTTTTTTGTTTCTCTTTCCAAACGAGTTCCCCCGCTGCACATGGCCGTCAGCTGAAATCCGCCGCTAAAAAAGAACGGCGGCGGCTGCTCAGTCTCCAACCTCGTCCAATGGCTGTAAAGATTTCGACAGGAGAAATGTTGCGCAAAGAACAATAAAAAAAAAAGAAAAAGAAAAAAAAAAAAAAGACGGAGAAAATCCTGCAACACTTCGGCACGTCGGAGCGCGGGGTAACAGAACACATGCTGGACACTGTAAAATATGCGCGCTGTGTCCGTGTGCCAGCGCGAGTCCGCGGACCTTTTATTCTGTTCGCGCCGCTCTACTACAGTATTTTTCCATTGTGTATGTGGTTGAAGTCAATTGTTTTTTTTTATATGGGTTCCTTTGGGACGGCAGTTTTTTTTTTTTTTACCAATGTCACTGATGCTTGTTAGCATTACTTCATTTGCCTGGAAACGCTGTCTGATAATCATCAGTCTCAACAGGCTCAACATGTGGGCACAATTAAATGCAAAAATTCTGGGATCTTCTCCCTAGATGGCCTTAGATTATTTAAACTTGATTATGTCTTGATCATATTTTATATTTTGTTTTATGTTATATTATGAACTATTCCCTTGCTAAAACCGATTAGCTGGGGAATTGAAATCATCCCATACATGGATTTGCTCTTTGCTTATTGCTCTAATTTGCTTTCTGGTAAAACACAGATAAAGCATCCTGCTGTAGCTAAATTTGAAATGATAAATAGATAAATAAATAAATAAATAAATAAATAAATAAATAAAACCCCAGTTTAACTTCATTGTGTAATTGTCTATTCCAAAGAGATGCTTTTGTCATAAAATATTTAACACACTATTAACTGTTGAATATATTGCATCGTAATTCTTCCCCCACAGTTTCCTGTTTTTCATGCAGGTGTTGTTTAACAGCAGAATATCCCCCACATGACACAAAATGAATTAGTAGCCGGAATGAATAGGCCATTACACCCTCCAGACCGTCTTACCCTGGAAGTAGTATGTACTTTTAGGATGCTTCACCTTCCGTTCCTTCATTTCTCATTGAAGAGCCAAGGATTTCCTCTCTTGAAGGAAAGCTTGGTTTTTATAAGATCATTGTTTTCCTTCACTTTTGACAAATTGACTGACTGTGTTGACCACAGTGGAACCACACCCGTGACCAACGATGGATGAACTCCCACTAACGAGGTTCGGTTCCTCCCAAAAGTGTCTTTCTGAGCATAGTTTCCTTATCACCCTTGGCTTGCCTTTTATGGGGGGGGGGGGAGGGGGATTTTAGCGCCAGATCTGCCAGCGAAAGAAAGTGTATTGTGACGAAAATGTTTTGTGAAACAGGCTGCGTAAAAAATACTTTTGAATTCTCAGGCAGGGGTGCGAACAGAAAGTGTCGCCAACCCTGGAAAGAACCGGGTCGCCGTCGCGAGGAATGGTGGCACATGGCGGGGTCATTCCTATGTTCCCAGGGTCCTATGTTCCCCAGATTTATATGGCACATAATGGGAACATGACAAAGGGTCCTATGTTCCCAGGGTCCTATGTTCCCCAGATTTATATGGCACATAATGGGAACATGACAAAGGGTCCTATGTTCCCCAGATTTATATGGCACATAATGGGAACATGACAAAGGGTCCTATCTTTCCCAGGGTCCTATGTTCCCCAGATTTATATGGCACATAATGGGAACATGACAAAGGGTCCTATCTTTCCCAGGGTCCTATGTTCCCTAGCTCTACGTATGTGCTCTCCCAGGGTTCTATGTTCCCGAGGTCCTAGGACCTCGGGAACATAGGACCCTGGGAACATAGATATGCTCCCCACATGGCCACCAGGCCGGAGCCTGATCCCTATCGACTGCTGGAAGGCATTAGGTACAGCGGACATGTCCGACGGCTGGGCGAGGTGAAAACAAATATGTTTACCGCGGAGAAACGCGAGAGAGAGACGGAGTGGAACTCGGGGAGGCACGTCTGACTCTGTTATTGTACCACTCCCGCTCGGGGTCTACCCCGATGTTATCGACTCCGAAGCAAAGCCCCCATTGACGTCTTTTGACTGTACATTCCACGTCTGTGGACATTTAATAATCTAAGGAAATTGAGTCCATATGGCAGGACTAGTTCATTTAGTAGTGATCCACTTCTCGTAATGCAATTTGATCCTTTTTACTCGTGAGATGACCTATTTATCCCCCCCCAGAATTCCCCCCACGAATGACTGGTCTGACAAATAACATGAGACAAACTGCAACATCTTATCGGCTCATAAGCTGCTTTATACCGCTTAAAATCACCCATGGAGCTTTTATGACGGAAATATTGAAAAAAAATATGATCTGTTTGTTGACTTTACAATACAAGTCTACCTAAGAATCAGGAAAACTACAATAGAATTTTCATGAGAAAGACAGGCATGTTAGTCTCCAGTCAAGCCAAGTCTTATAAAAGTTACCGCTTGCGCTTTTGTTATCTGAAAGTAGAATAATGCTACTGGATGTGTGTGTGTCTGTGGGTGTGCATGCGTGTGTGTGTGTGTGTGTGTGTGTGTGTGTGTGTGTAAGTGTATGTGCATACATGTTGCGTGTGAGAGAGAGACAGAGATAGAGAGACAGCATGCAAGTTCACTTTGGGATAGATTGTCGGGAAAAATGCTGGAGATGGATCACCGAAAACATAAACTACTCATTCAAATAATGCATTTAATTTCTGTTTACCCTGTTTACCTTAAAGTATATTGACTCAGTAGCCTTGCGGTTAAGACTGACCACCCAGAAGCCAGACGGTTGTGGGTTCATACCCTTGCAAAGTCATTACCAGGGTTTGTGAGCAGGAGTACTGATTGCCTCTCCGCATGGCAGCCAGAATTACATGCTCGGGGATAATAGTGCACTGGCATGTGGCGTGTTTGTTTTCCTTTTTGTTTTTTTTGTTTTTTTGGCTCAGTAGAATTCGATGCTCACATTGGAGGAACCGGCACAGGGTTACAGTTGATCACGCATGGCAATCGTGTTATCTGTGCTTTTCAGTATTTTTTTTTTGTGCCTTCCACTGTTCTGTTCCAGAGTCTGTACAGACCACACAGAGGGAGAAAGCTTTGGGGGACGGAGACGGGGACGGGGGGGAGGTTGGGGGGTGCCAGGGGCAGGTGCTGGTCATGCCTCTCGCTGTAGACGAGGCCAGGAAATGAAATCTGCGCTCATTTTCTGCACAGCATGCTTAATGGGGAATAATTAAGATTGCTTAATTTCCGAAAATCTGTTTATCTTCTTTTCTCTTTAACCCCCGTCCCCCGTCCCCCTGCATCCAGCCTTCCACCCCCCACCCCTCACACCCCCCCACCACTCAATTCGCCGCCCCTGCATTTTGGATAATGGGTAATGGGCACAGAATTTGAAGACTTCAGCTGGTTCACGACACAGATTAGATCAGTTCGGATGCTCCTTCTCTTAATGTGCAGCCTGTAGACAGACGCACTGTGACGTAGTCACACGTAGGCAGGTCGTATGATCACTAATTCCTGCTTCATCTCAGGCACATTGATCAGATTTCCCTTAACAATATGCAGACCGTTGTTATTTCCTGGAACTGGCCGGCATTCAGTAACTCCCCATCAATACGTCATTCTAAATCTGACATGTGTCAACTGGTCACCCGCAGTGAGGGTGCGCTCGGTCCCCAGCCTTCAAGGACTCTAAGAACGTAACCAAGAACGTAGCCGTTTTTGCATTTGAAACGCTTAACATATTTCTGCTTTGAATAAATCACGACGTTACAGACTGGAACACCATACAGGCCCAGGTACAGTTCTCAAAATCCCACAGGACAGGCGCCGTAACTGGAAAGGTCAGTGCGATGCTTCGCTTATATGAAAAACAGGTCTCTTTTTTTGTTAAGATTGGTTGCAGCTTTCTAAGATCGCAACAACGGCTGCTTTCGCTGTTTAGAATCAGGCAGAAGGGTTCGGGGAGAGTGGGTGGTCTCTTCGCTAGAACCCCGAGTCCATTACTGTCAGGATGCCTCTGCCAACCTAAATCAACTCAAGAGTTACTGGAGGCCATCATCTGCATGACATAGTGTGTTATGACCTTTCACGCTAATGTACAGTACTTTTATTTTTTGGACAAAGGGGTCAATGTGAGGAAGGATCTTGGCCAGCAAAAGCCAAACATATCAAACGTCTCCTGATTCTGGCGATCGTAAATCAAGCGATTCGCTGGTGAAGCACTGAATCCAAGATGATTGATTCTGCTTTTGTTCTCTGTATTTTTTATTTATTTATTTATTTATTTATTTATTTATTTATTTATTTATTTATTTATTTATTTATTTATTTATTATTTATTTTTTATTTTTTTTAAAAACAGCTGCCACGGAGAATCCGTGTAACGTGCTCTCGCCAAAAAAAAAAAAAAAAACAACAAAAAAAAAAACGGGAGGAGGGAACCTTGCCCTGCGGCTATGTGGATGACACATCATGATCAGCGCTGCGCGAAGATTCCACTCCCGGAGCACAGGAAACACAGACCTGTACTTACTGCGGGGGGGGGGGGTTTCAGAGCACCCCATTACGTTCCGGAACACCCCGTTAATTACGCGCTGAAAGCAGACAGCCTCGTGCGACACGCCAGGTACATTACATTACATTACATTTACTTGGCAGACGCTTTTATCCAAAGCGACGTACAAAAAGTGCATTTCATGGTCATAGACAACTGCTGAACACAGGTTCAGTAAGGTGCAATACTTATTTTGTACAGCTATTTCTAGCCAAGAACACAGTTCACATAGTGAACACTATTCTGACCTAACCTCTGCAAAGCCAACTAGGCAGAAGAATAAGCTACAGTATTAGGACAAATATAAATTACCACAAAAGTGCTGGGATGGGGCAACATGTAACAAGTATATATAAAAGAGTGAAATGTACAGTGTGGTGGTGGTTAGTCTAGGCATTCCAGAGGTCTCGCGCTCGGCATGATTACAATGCTTCGATACTCCGCGCTCAGGCAGTTACACCTCTGCTGAGGAGCACAGGAACATACATACAATTCCATCACATTTACATTACAGGCATTTAGCAGACGCTCCTATCCAGAGCGAATTACACAACTTTTTACACAGCATTTACATTGCATCCAATTACACAGCTGGACATATACTGAAGCAATGCAGGTTAAGCACCTTGCTCAAGGGTACAACGGCAGTGTCCTACCAGGGAATCGAACCTGTGACCTTTCGGTTACAAGACCAACTTCTTAGCCATTATACTAAACTTCCGCTGTGACGCAGAAAACATTGTCAATATTGTCAATAAGGGACTGACTGCACTTGACTGTAGATTGCGAAACAACTGTGCCCCCCCCCCTCCCCCCATGCAGGATCCTCATAGTATGCCAGGAGATACACTGTGGGAAAATACATTTTTCAAAGTATATTTTTTGAAGACCTGAGACCTGTGTATTGCAGATATGTTCATTTGCACAATTAATAACATCAGATCATGTGTACAATATAATAATAATGATGATGATGATGATGATGATGATGATGATGAATCGAAAAGCTTGGGATTTAACATCTGGGGGGGGGGATATGTACATAATTGCAATGTACACCATCCATTTTACTTCAGGAGCGATGCAGCTGCTTATTAAGACTGTTTTCTGCAGAAACGGTTGAGAATTTGAATGAATTTGTTGCCATTGAAATAATTGATGTGTTTGTTTGTGATGAGGAGAGTTGGGGGATTTTCTCCGAGCCAATAAACCTGAACAGCTTGGAACAGGAAGCAGGTCCAATCAATCATTTTATTAAATGCTGTTTTGTTTAACGGAACAAAAAAAAGAGAGAAACAGAACACAAAAGAGGGGGGGAAAACGATGTTAGAAATGTACACAAAACAAAATTTTATGGCATTATTATAGTTTTGTTTTTTGTTTTTTTTTTCCCGAAAACATCCAATTCCATTGCGCTTTTTTTTTTTTTTTTAAATAAAAAGGGTGCTTGGATGAGAATATAAACATCGGCCAAAGTCAAACCAGATGCCGGCTCTATGTGGGAGCGCCCCTCGAAAAAGGGGAAAACAAGGGAGGAATTTCGTGCAGGAAAAATGACTCAGAGCGTCACGACTCCACACCTCATCCACCTAAATCAGAGGGGGCTCTTCTGGGATTGAAAGAGGGGGCGGGGGGTGGGTGGGGGGGGGGTGGGGGTGGGTTGCAGTCGTTCTTTTTATTTTCCTTCCCCTCTTCCCGGGGCCGGCCAAATTCAGCCGGGATTAGCCTGGCACGCACAGTGGCATAGGAGCGGGGGGGAATTGCGCCATTTTGGATCAGCGGTGCGGGTCGCTCCGTTTACCCTTTCGCACGGTAGCGTGACGCCGTGGAGCAATCTCCGCGGCTATTAAGGGTACAGGGCCTGAAACTTGGGACATCAATGCTGGTACAGGAGGCACACAAAGTACGCTGGATGGACCTGGCGTGCCAAGATCTCACAGGTGCAAATGTGTAAAGCTACAAGGTTTTACCGGATTAGACTGTGAAATAGAGAATCTCAGCTGACTACAAACCATGCGTCCGTAGAAATGTGTAATGTTCTGTGATTGGCTGAAGATTGGGCCAGTTTTTAATAGTCAAACTGCTTCTGAAAAGGTGCCTCGCCACAGTACATGTTTTGTCACGAGTGTGATAATTCACAGCTACAGACTTATACAAATAACAGAGACACCACGATAAAGACTAATGTTTATATTGAGATAAAATGGCAGTACAAAAATACAAAAATAAGTCGATACATTTGTAAATTAAATCTCACAGTAGATACAATGGTATTGTAAATGCAGCTTTATGTACAAGCAAATACTGAAATATATACGGTTTGTTTGACAAAAATATGTTTGGATTAATCACAATTTATATATTCAGGTAAAAATTATCAAAAGATAAATTGTTAAAGGCACTTCAATCCATCCCTATTCACACGATGTAACAGCTGACTGCAGGTCACCAAGCAAACAACAAACTGACAGGTCATTTTTCTTAAGGATCCGCACCATCATTATGAAAAATCATTAAAAAAGATATTTTGAGCAGCAATCTTTTGAAATTAGGTCCTGTGTGAGCGAAAAAAAGTGAATATCCGAGACATTTTCAAAGTCACACCTTTTGGCCAACACAGTAAAACTTCTGACGATATAAAAAGCGTGAGTGTCAATAACATACATTAATTTAGCGGTAAATCAAGACCACGTAACATTAAATATTTTGTCCGCCCACTTGTTGGAGGGAAATTACAAAAGTAAAGCTTTGAAAAATGGATGTACAGTACACTAGCATGTCAGAACCAACTGAAAAATAATAGAGCTGCTCTTGGAGAGAGGCCTATAATTTTCAGTTGGTGGGTGGGTCAGAGTTTTGATTTAATGCCAGCCTAAACATTCAAAGATCTCCTTGGAGGCTGAAAAGCACATAGACTTTTTGTTTTGGCTGGATTCTCCGCTACCTCCACACAACAAGACAGAAATGCAGAAGGCGTAATATTTCTGCCATGGTTTCAGCTTAACAGAATCTCTGCTATATCTCCACTCGCCCGATAAATAGCTCCAAATGTCCAAAACAATTTGAATTGTTGTTGAGCAACGTATCAGCTGGAATAAGTTGCAAGGTAACTTTGAAAGTCACTAGGTCCATAAGGGTTTAAAAAAATTTTTTTTTTAAAAAACATTAAAAAAATTTAATGAATCCCAAATTATAAATGCAAGTCTGGGACCAGTATCGTACACCTAAAATCAAAACAAAGACACAATAAATATCCGCTGATATCTCTGTATACATGATAAAACTTAAATAGAACAGATTTACTGTTTCTCCAATAAATATCAGTGATCCTCTATTTACAATATGCACAATTTGCATGTGTCCCTCCCCTCTTTAGACCTTGTCTTTTATTTCACTTGCTTTCCCCTTCTCCCCAAATTTACATCGCAGGCAGAACGGAAAGCAAAGACACCCCATAAAAATACAAACAGCATGCAACTACAGAATAGCGGTAATTTACTTTTTTTACGACCGAAAAAGCAAAGCTTAAATGAGTTATTTAAAAGGTTAAAAAAAAAATGTGCTCTTAGAGAAGCTCATAACAGAGCACTCCACATCATGTGTATCATACAGTTTTCTCCATATAAGAGGTGGGAGAGAGGCAATGACCCACAACAACAACAACAACAAAAAAAAATGAAACGGTAAAAAAAAAAAAAGCTAAATCTCAAATACGAGTACTTGTAGGAGTTCTGTGGAGGGTCGTAAGCAGAGGTAAGCTTATTTTGTGCCTGTCCCCTCCATCTCCTCCTCCTCCTCCTCCTCCTCCTCCTCCTCCTCCTCCTCCTCGCCCCTCATCGCGCCCCATCTTCTGGGCCCGTCTTTCGGGCGAGTGCGACGGGGCCTCTAGAGGGCGTTCTCCTCGCTGCCGCCTTCTTCCGTGGGGTGTCTGGGTCCGTCTGCGAGACACAAGCGCGGGACGCCAAAGACCAATCAGAGCCGGGTACCCAACGTGAAGGAAAGAGGCGTTAAAACAGCGCCCCGAACCACTTCCGCCCCGCCCCGCCCCGCCCCGCCCCGCCCCGCCCGACCCCAAAATGTTTCGAAAACCCGGAGCGAAGCAGCCCTAAAGCTTCGCCTCAGCTCAGATCGGGAGCGGGGCGGGAGAGACCGCTGAGCTTTCTGGGAGTAAAAATAAGAACGCTAAAGAAGGTTTTGTATGTTAGCTGAATAAAGGTGACACGTACACACACGACAATGACATTTCACACGAAACCGTGAGGAGTTCGACATTGGTTGAGCGGATCTGCTGGCAGATTAAACAGGACTCAGGATCTGATGCGCTGAGCCTCAGAGACCACAGCAGCCGTGAGGAGCACATTCAAATTATCCGTTCATATTGAAAATTTCTTCAGAAAAAGTTCTACAATCGTCCCATTGGCTGGTGGTATTTCGATCTGAACCGGCCTTAAAAGACGGTTCACACACACGCACACACACACACAGTTACAAACAAACACACACACTCACTCACACACACACACACACACACACATGCACACACACACACACACACATGCACACACACACACACATGCACACACACACACACTCACACACACACACACACACACACACACACACACACACACACACTCACTCACACACACTCTCACACACACACTCTCACACACTCTCACACACACACACACACACACACACACTCACTCACACACTCTCACACTCTCACACACACACTCACACACACACACTCACACACACACACACACACTCACACACACACACACTCACACACACACTCACACACACACACACACTCACACACACACACACACACACACACACACACACACACACTCACAACTCTCACACACCCTTACTTGAGCAGTGGCCGTAATGGCGAGCCCCTATAGAGCGCCCCAGGAAGCAGGTGGCCCGGCGCAGGTGGCAGGCGCTGGGGTAGGTGATGTTGTCGTTGCCACAGATGGGCTGCTCGGAGGCCACGGGCATCGGGCAGGGGGCGGTGCGGCACATGACGCAGTGGGCGCTGTTCGTCTGGTCCGTCACGCAGGTGTGCGTGCCCGGGCACACCACGTTGGAGCAAGACTCTGCGGAAAGCGCGTTGGTCATTCATTTATTTATTATTATCCTTTATTTAACCAGGAAGGTCCCATTGAGATACAATATCTCTTCTGCCAGGGGAGTCCTGGTCAAGATGGCAGCAGGAAAATAAAAGTTTCATATTAAAAACATACCAAAGAAAATAAAAATAAAATAACAGACATACAAGGGTCAGGAGCCAAAAGGCACTTGTTGCTAAAAGCAATAACATTGTCCAGTAAAAACAGATTTTAACATATTTTTATACATGTCAAGAGAGGGTAAGGATTTCAGATTAAGAATGCCTTGTAACTCATTCCAGACATGCGGGGCATGAAAGGAAAAGGCTGATTTACCCAGTTCTGTTCGAATAGAATGTCATCACAGCTGTTTATCAGACACTCTAATGCTACAGGTACTCCCACAGCCGTGACATTTTTAAATTATTTTATAGAACTGAATGTGTCACTGAAGCAATTCATACTGAGCACTTCACTCAAGGGTACAGTGGCAGTGCCCTGAGGGTGCACACATGAGTGCCCTGCCTGGGAATCAAACCTGCAACCTCTGGAAACAAGCCTTGGCTCCCAAACCACTATACTGTACTAAACAACGATGCTGCCTCCTGTTTTGATACAATGAAAAGTACAATGGATTAATTCCTATTGGCCAGGTCCTCACGTTAACTCCTCACAACAGTTTGATAACATTTCCACTGAAGTGCTAGAACGGAATAGAAATGGTCCTTCTTTTTTAGAACACGGCAGAATAACAATAAGCGAATAGCAACGCATGTCTTCACCTCTCCCTGTATTCAAAGTTGCAGACAGTAAAGAAAGGGGAAAAAAACACCCCATAAATTCACAGACAGCATGTTTACAAAAATAAATGTCTGGATACCAAACCAAATAACTCTTGTGGATTGATTACCTTACACTCTCAGAAATAAAGGTACACAAGGGTACAAATTCTGTACAAGCACAAAACTGTAACCTCTAAAGGTACTAGTGACAAGCGATTGTACCTTTCTAGGTACTGAATGGTATCTTTATTTCTGAGAGTGTATAGTTTTTTTTTTTTTTTCCAGAACACAGCGACGGAGCCAGGGCCCGCCCCCCCTCCCCCCCCTTACTTTTGCACTCTCCCTGGTACATGACCTCCAGGTCGGGGTGGCCCTTGCAGCGGGCCAGCAGGAGGGCGCACTCGTCCCGGTACGTCTTGCCGTCGCTGCCGCAGACGGCCTGCTTGCGGGCGATCCTGGAGCAGTCCGGCGAGCAGACGCACTGCGGCCGGCCGCCCTTCATCCGGCACACCTTCCCGGGGCCGCAGTCCACCCCCTCGCAGGTCTCTATTGGACGAGAAAGGAGAAGAAGGGGGCGGGGAATGTAGTGACATCACAATGGGTGTGGGGAGGGGGGGGGGTGGACCCCGCAAGGGTAAATCGAGGGTGCGCGGGTGGACTTAGCTAAGTGGTCATTCGCACTTGTTTCAGAGAGGGCCTTTTTTTAGACACAGAAAGTCGTCATTGAGTGGAACGGCATGCTGGGTCGTGTAGTAGAAACACTCAGGGTGGCCCTCTGGGTGTTGAATTCCAGGCTTGACGCACTATTCTGGACACACTTTTGAGTCTGCAGGTGAACGACGAGCAGAGGCGGACTGAACGCCCTCTTCGTGACATTGCGTGTTCTGTGTTTACTCAAACACAGCCTGTGCAATAAAGCGCGCCGTCTACATTTTCAACAGTATCCCACAATGCAGCACTCTTTCATTAGGCGAAACAGCCCTTCTCAGGCAAGCACACATCTTGACAAGGTGTTGAAAACAGAGCACCGGTGGAAACATTTCTCAGACAGCGTTCTGTCAACAATCTCTCATGAAGTCATGCGGTGGAGACGTATTACAGACATCCTGCTTCTATTTTTTCCATCTTTATCTGTGGTTTTGGTGACATATTACGAGATGGCGACAAAAAGAACAGAAGGACGATAAAATATCGGAAATGTTTCGACACAACCGCTCTAATGTGACTAGTGCGTGTCCTTGCGCAAAAAGTATTTTGTCTTCATCTTAAGTACACTTCTCCGTTCCTTCCTTCCTGCCGGTTGGCCTACTTCGTTGTCATTTGGTAAAGATTACTGCCACTGACTCACAGATTAATTGTACGGCGCTTTGGATGGCTACACCCCCTCAACTCTGACGTAATGTCACGCAGATGCAAGGAATTCTGGGGGAGCTGTCCCTGGAAGTGCTCCCAAACTTTCTTTTTTTTTTTTGCCTGGGGCCACACCAGTGAATCACCGGCTGATTAATCTGTGTTCGCAACAAGTACAGCGTCACTTGTTTTAGGGGTCAAACTAACAGACAGGAGTGCGGTTAGTGCACACGTGTGCCTTGGCCGAGGCGGTGGAGTGAAACCGATCCACGGGGGGGAAAAAAACGGAGTTGGGGATCGGCTTTGAATTTAGAAACGGTAATGTAATGTAATGGTCCTCGGCAGCGAAGGGACACATTACATTAAATTACAGGCATTTAGCAGACGCTCTTATCCAGAGCGACTTACACAACTTTTTTACACAGCATTTTACATTGTATCCATTTATACAGCTGGACATATACTGAAGCAATGCAGGTTAAGTACCTTGCTCAAGGGTACAACGGCAGTGTCCTTACCCGGGAATCGAACCTGCGACCTTTCGGTTACAAGTCCAGTTCCTTACCCACTGTGCTACACTCCGTCCTACGCGGACGCGCGCGGAAGCAGCCGACGTTCGGCGCTCGAAAAGGCATGCCGTTGGAAGCGCGGGGGGAAAAGGAATGAGCGCCGTTTGCCAGGAGGGAACTCAAACTCCACCAACGCTCTGACCGGTCGGGTTCCCCTGAGAGTCGTGCGTGTGCTAAAGCACTGCAAAAACGAAAAGCACAGGCCGCTTCAGATGCTTCCGCACCGCCCCGCTTTTGAGTGGGAAACACAGCGACGTTCAGTCCTAAATCCACAAAATCTGTTTTTTTTTCGAAAAAAAAAGGAAAAAAAAAAGCATTGTGTTATTACCCTTCGGTCAGAGAGCTTTAATATCCTGTTCTCCATTTTAAAAAAAAAAAAGCCAATTCACCTACCAGGGGATCCCCTGTTTTGTTTTGTTTTCTGTCAGATTTATTGGCAGCAAGTCACGATTTATTTCCCTTTTTCACAGACTTTATGTATAGAAATGTGCAGGTCAGACGCCCAGCATTAGTCAAGCCCGAGGAATGCTTTGAAGCGCTGCACGTCAGCAGCGGCACATGTGAGAAATATTACAGAGGACTACCTGTGGGGTCCACTGTGCCGTATAGTTTTATGACAATGAAAGACAAGGGGGGAACTGTGAGGGGGGGGGGAAACATCCCCTGTTTTTTTTCGAGGTGGCCCAGGCTCATGACAGTATTCCTGAAATCCGAGGAACAGGAGTCTGGGCGCGGGGAGGACATTCTTCTCCGCGGTAAAGCGGAATTCATTATTTTTCTCGGAGATGCAGGCCAACAGGACCGCGTCCCAGCTAGCATTGGGAAAGAATTAATGCAGAGTGAATTGAAGGGGTGGGGTGGGCGGGGGTAGGGGGGGGGGTGTTCATTGCTATTCCCCCCCGAGCAGTGTACTCTGCGCGCACAGCTTCGCAACAAACCCTGGCTTTCTGCGTAGTTTGAGGCCTCCCCGCGCTCGCCTCTGTCGGCTTCGCCCAAAAAAGAAAACCGAGCGACGTGATTGGCTCGTCGGTGTCCTGTGCTGCCGTCGCGCTCTTAACCCGTTTGTCCTTGCGTTCCCAACCTATTTTTACCGTCGTAGCTCGGACACGAATTTCCGCCGATCGAAGTTCTGCAAAGCAAGCGCTGCAGGTTGAATGCTACATAAACAGACCCGAGGGCATGAATGCACTTGCCTTAAAGGGCGTCGATAAAGTTTTGTTTTGTGATTCCGATGCACGGACGATGACACCGATCGTATAACTACAAAGGGAAAAACAATGGGAGGAACAACACAAAGCTGGTCAAAGTATTAAGAAATTAAGGTCATCCTTGGCACTTTTTCCATCATCTTTTGTTTTCAGTGTGTTATGGAATGATGTCATGGTGTACAAAAAATCTGTTTCCCTAGAAACAGGGACAAATAAGGCCACAATTTCACCCTGTTGTCACACGCACACCATTCATCCAATACATTGGGTGCAGCATTGTCTTAAAATTTACAAGTTTCTACAGAAATAAGTGCGCCGGGTCCAGCAGCGATCGTTTTCCACACTTGTAGCTACACAGTAAAATGTTGAGTGTTAAATCAACTTTTACCGAGTACTTTTAACTCTTAATAGAGTGCACATGGTCTCTGCTGGACTCACATAAACTCTGCTGACATTTTTGCTGTGTAATATCCACCCAAAGAGCACACAAACCTCGCCTCATGTGACTGAGAAGAACTCTTCAAACCGGCCGCTAACTACCCCCTGAAATGTTAAAGTGCATCTCCGAGTTTTGTTAGAGAAGAGCTGATATATCCTCGAGTGAACCTGAACGCCCAGAAATGGCGTCCAATAGTGGAGTCTACTCCAAACAGCTGGACAGATTTAAATAGAACATCTGGCTTCGATCCACAGCAGAACTTTCATAAATTTAAAAAAAAAAAAAAACCTTTTACAAAGACATTTTTCGCAAACCAATATGTGATGCTATGAACAGAGAGACAGACAGGTACATACAGTCACTGAGTACATTTGGCACCGGCAGCTGGCACTGGGAACACTTAATGTAAACGTGTGTGGTCTAAATAGTTAGGGAGTGATATTACTTGGTAGAAATCATTACTTGAACTCCTTCAGTGGATTACAACACACCTACACAGAGTCATACGCAAGAGCATGACAACAGCTACATTAATAAGCCATCAGGTTATCTGCAAAACATCTGTTTCACATTTAGGGTCTGTGGTTATTTTTTGTAAATAGTGAAGCCATTTTTTCCAAAGTGACAAACTAAGCGATTACTCAGACGGGCATTGTTTTAAGGTTGCTGCATGAGTAACACTTGTTTTGTGGCTAAAGGGCTAAGGGATGTAGCTCATTCAGATAAACAGTACAAATGCCCAATCTACCGCCAGAGAGCCAAGGAACAAACAGATAGAAACGTAGATAGTGCAGGAACTAATTTAACGGAACAGAATGACGCGTGTTGAGGTTGAAATGAGAGAGGGCTTCACATGATGTGATGATGAAAGCACTTCAGCATTAGCACAGCTCATAAAAAAACAACATCAAGGCTAACACTCGGTGAGAGGAGTTGTCTGTGACATCACAATAAAATTCCGGAATCCAAGGCCACCCTGCGGTTGCCCGTCAAATTCCAACCAGCGTTTACTGCAGCTGGTCATTAACCCTTTGAAGCGTAGGCTTTTTGAAAAGTTTTTTTTTTAACATTTTTAAAATTTAAATTTTATGTCAGTGTTCTATAACTGGGTTGCTTTCAGTTGCACGTACTGATTGTTACATCAGCATTAGAATGATCAGTTAAGAACATTCTAATAACATATTTGTGATCTGGCACCTTAAATGGTTAATGTAGCGACTTATATTTCGACTAAACTCACACGTGCTTACAAAAGTCCAGGGTAAGAGGCGAGCCGGAAGAGCTGGAGGAAGTTAAGGTTGGGCACAGTTGCGCAGCTTACCTTTGCAGGGTTTGCACGAGACGATCCCCAGGAAGCCCAGCAGACTGACCTCGTTGATTGGCAGGCTGGTGTTGGACCAGGCGGTGTCAAGGCGACCGCCAGCGCAGCACTCCTCGTGACTGACGCCCCGCATCAGCACCATGTCGCAGCGCGGCTCCTGGCTCTGCTGCAGCCAGCACATCCCGGCTGGCCGCGAGGGACAAACACACCGTAAACCCACTGAGGAGATAAATGCAGCCCGGAACCAATTCTGTCCGAGCTACGTGCCCACACACCTATTATCAACACCACGAGACGCTAGCGGGCGGCAGGCTCGCTGCACAAACGTGCGCTATTTAACGAAGCATGCAAACTTTACGCATTCCAAATCACTTGTTGAGGTTTTTTTTTTTGCCAATTCCAAAAGCCAGCCTTCACGTCGTCTGTCAAGTGCAATAATCTCTGGCGTGGTTTTCAAAAACTTGACCTCATAAAAATCGAAAATGTGATGTTATGACAAACTATATGGTGCGTGGACTACTAACAATAAAGATGATTCAAATTCCACCTAAACCCATTATATTATCTGTGACTGAACGTCAATCCACTTGATAAGCCAAAGCGAAGGTAATGGTTATCGTCCATTTCTCTGGCATGGGGGTAAAGATGTAATATGGCTATGTAATGATAACTGCCTGTGGATGAAAACTGCAATGGAAAGTTTCAAATAGTGGCTTCCCTGCCCCTAAGTAAGGATGATTTCCAAACCAAAAATTAAAATTTAACAGGAAAAAGAGAGCTGTTATAAACTCATAAATAATAGCGTGCGTCCTTGATTTTGGGTCTAAACAAAGTTCGCCATCGACCACGTTACAGATCAAACGATTCCATAAACAGATTTAATCGGGGGAAACAAAAACTATTGACACAGAATGTTTATAAACGAAGCACTGAACTCGTGCCCTTTTTCGCGCGATTACAGAAATATGAAGTTTATGAAAAGAAACGTCCTATTGTAAAGGTTTCTTTAAATGTAAAAATGCAAATATCTTTGTTCTAGTATTCTGTTTTAAGTACGTAAACATCTGTGGCACCTTAACGCAACCCATGACATTGTCAGAAGTATTCCATTCGGCAAAGAGGTTCAACTAGCAGCGTCTGCACTTTGACAAAAGTGTGCACCTGCGGACCGTTAGCTCGGTTGCATTTGTAGATCCATCATGTTGATTATAGTCAAGAAGACATTTAATAAATCAATCATATTCGTGATTTGTAGGGAAAGAATAATACTTAAACTTACTTCTTAATCCCATTGTTGGACTAAGTCCTAGAAAGTACTTATAGAAATCACAGCACATCAGTATGTACAGCATCATTCGACCAATATATCTCAAGCATACCTTGTGTCTAGCTTTCTAAAAAATGCACGATCTTGAAAGCACGAAGCTTTCTGATGGAATTTTCATACATTACGCTTTTGGCACAAATAATACTCACCGTTTGCAGGATGTCTTCCAAACACTTCACACAGGACAACAAGGATCACAACATGAACAGGAATTAAGAGGCTCATTATGGTAATGTAGTATACAGACGAACAGTGTCAGAACAATATCAAAGCCGAAACAAAGTTAAACGCAGCGACGGTTTGGTACTTCAAAAAAAAAAGCCCGTTAAAGAGTTAGAAACAAAAGTTAGAGTTCGTCTGCCTTGGTGGGTTGCTTATGCCGACAGCAGCCTTTGCTTAGGTGAATGACTGTGTTGTAAGTGATCCCGGTCCGCCTCTATATAAATATTTTGGCTAGACTGAATTATGCTGCTGGGATGGGCGACGCTTCCAGCCAGTTGTAATGCAGGGACGGCGATGTTTGATGTCTGAGTCAATTTCCAGAGCCAGAGAAACAACTCCCTCACGCCACGGCACCGTTGGATGCGACGTCAAAAGCAGAAGTTGATTTCCTTTGGACCCAGTCCAGTACATACTGTACATTTTTTTTTTCACTTGGCCCATTTTACAAATCTAAAGCAAACCGGTGGATGTAGTGTGCGTTCCTTTTCGCCAATTTAACGTCAGGGGATACAGTAAGCCTAGAAGGGTTTTATTCCGCTTTGAGAGATATAATACTGTGGATACACAGCAGGGATGCATTTGCCTACACATTGATTTAGATCAAACGGACATAATATTTCTCTAGACTCCAGGAGTCAATATGATCAGCAGGTGCATTTTCAACAGCACAAGTATCTCACCAAAAGTAAGCTTCTTCTGATTCCAAAGGATACATTTAAACTGGCAACACACATACTGGTATGCACATTTAAATGCATCTGTTCCCACCTATAGTCATTAGTGTTAAGTCTTTATTTCCGTCTGCCATTCTCATACATACTGTGAGCTCCATAATGTTTGGGACAAGTAAATGTTTTTTTAAATTAAAAAAAAAAAAAAATTATCTGGCTCTGCTCTCCATAATTTTACACTTAGTTATCAAGCAATTCACATGTGGTTGAAGTGCATATTCTCAGCGTTTATTTAAGAATATTTTTATATATTCTGGTTTCACCATGTAGAAATTACAGCACTATAATGTTTATAATGCCTATAATGTTTGAGACTAACGGGTTCACAGGTGTTTCTGATTAGTCAGGTGTGTTCAATTGCTTCCTTCGTGCAGGTATCAGAGAGCGTTCAGTATCTAGACTTGAGTCTAGACTTTTCATTGCCTTTGGAGTCTGTTATTTGTGTTTGCCAACATGAGGCCCAGAGTTGTGCAAATGACTGAGGAGGAAGCCATTATGAAGCTGAGAAATACGATAAAACAGTCGGAGACACAGGCCAAACCTTAAGCTTACCAAAATCAACTGTTTGGAACATCATTATGAAGAAAAAGAGCACTGGTGAGCTTAGTAATCGCAAAGGTTCGGATAGGCCAAGATAGACCTCAACACTTCATCATGACCAAAGAATTCTTACTATAATAAAAATAAAAACCACCAAACACCTGTCCAACAGATCAGAAACACTTATCGGGAGTCAGGCATAGATGTGTCAGTTAACGCTGTCCACAGAAGACTTCACACACAGAACCACAGAGGCTACACTGCAAGATGAAAACCACTAGTTAGCCCATAACAACAGAATGGCCAGATTAGAGTTTACTAAGAAGTATCAAAAAGAACCTGCAAAGTCCTGGAAAAAGGTCTTGAGGACAGATGAGACCAAAATTCACTTGTGTCAGAGTCATGGCAAGAGCAAAGTGATGGTGGAGACCAAAAGGAACTGCCGAAGATCCAACTGAACATGCATTTCATATGCTGAAGAGAAAACCTGAGGGAACTAGCCCCCAAAACAAGCAGGAGCTGAGGATGGCTGCAGTACAGGCCTGGCAGAGCATGCCCAGAGAAGATACTCAGCACCTGGTGATGTCTATGGGTCACAGACTTCAGTCATTGCATGCAAAGCATTAATATGTCCAAAACATTATGACACCCTGAAATAGGGGGGCTATGTGTAAAAAAGTACTGTAATTTCTACACGGTGAAACCAAAATGTATAAAAAATACCCTTAAAACCCTAAAAAGAATCTGACTACCTTCAAGCGCAGACTAAAGACTCATCTCTTCAGGCTGCACCTCTCCCCACCCCTCCCTAGCCTCTAGTTTAGCTCAATGTACCTAGCTAGGCTAATGCGATCACGTTAGTTTTTATTTGGCAGGATTGTTTTTGTCTGATTCTGATTAGGCAAATGTGATTTCAGAGCTAGTTTGTACTTGGCAGGATTGTTTCTTTGTTTGCTGAACAGGTTACCCTACAGGGTTGGAGTCCTGATCTATGTGGTCACTACTGGCACTACGGTCTTTACTTCACTCTAGTGTGTTTTTTCTGCACCTCTGCACCTTGAACTGATGCACTTGTTGTATGTCGCTCTGGATAAGAGCGTCTGCTAAATACCTGTAATGTAATGTAATGTAATAAATAAGAGCTGAGAAATGTGCACTTCACGGGTGATTTATTTGATTACAAATCTAAAATTGCAGAGTGCAGAGCCAAATCAAGAAGAAAAAAAAAAAAAAAAAAAAAGTCCATGATCCAAACATTATGGAGCTCACCGTGTATTTTATTCAACGAGCCTTACTTGGCGCAGTGCCTTCCCGGGTCTGATTTTAACTCTCGATATCCGCGAGGAAGCCGCAGCATGCGCTCTTCGGTCTCTGGGCCGATTCGCTCGTGAATCGCGCACCGCCACTGTGAACCGTACCGTTTAGGAGCCATTAGCGCGACCTCTCGTTGGACCTTAAACGGAGCCCGATTTGATTATCCGATTTGATACGATGGAGAAAGAGTGGGTGGCACAGGATGTTCGCGACAGGCATCTGCCCTCTGCACACATTAAATGTAATGTCACGCTTCATTGTGCGCTAGGGAGCCGTGTAGCAATGTGCCTTCAGGGCCCGCGGCGGCTCGCGATCTTAACTCACTGCTCACGAGCGCTCGCTGTAGTCCACCCAGTTCTTGGGTTTCTTCTGGTTTTTTTTTTTTTTTTTTTCCCCCCCCCCCCCCTCAACCTCGCATTGCTTAGGCTCTCTAACCCGGTCACGTGAGCCGCTAAAAGGTAAAGGCTGTAGTAAAGATCGCTTTGATTGATTTTTGTGAAAAATGATACATTTTTGGTACGGTTGGATTCGCCGCAGATAGACTTGAGTCTTGTTGGACGGTAAGAATGTTCAGTTATGTGTTGTGTGTGTGTGTGTGTGTGTGTGTGTGTGTGTTGGGAGGGGGTGGTGTAGATAGCCATATGCTGATAGAGGTACCATCTGTGTAGCCCGTGGGTGCGGAATATTGGCTTTTCACATAAAGGACCTGGTATGATTTATGGTCACTGACTGATAAAAGACACAAATAATAGCGAGTCTGCCCCTAATATGCGGACCACCGAGGAGAAGAGACAGAAACAGGGCATCGTGCTCTTTGAGAGCAATTATCAATGGCAGGTGATTCTGATTTACCAATGGTCTGGCAACCATTTGACTCATATGACTTTTAAATGAATGAGGCATATGTGCCTGTATATCATTTAGTCCACATGCCTGTCCTTCCTTCGATGTTTGTGAAGGTCCATTGCAATTCATTGCCATGGGCCAAAAAATCAGTTGCAAGGAAAATACGTGGCTTGCTCTGCTGAGGTCTGGTCAGTATGAAAGCCTTAATCATCATCATCATCATCATCATCATCATCATCATCATCATCATCATCTCTCTCTGTCTCTCTCTCACACACACACACGCGTTGACATGTCAAACTCAAGATAACATGTTGCGCCAAGGTGCATAAATATCGATTATTTATTAGTTAAATAATATTAAATGTTAAATAAACGTAAGTCAGAATTATGTAGCAAAATGCAATGATATTTGCAAAATATGAACAAATTTTACACGTGCTGTCCTAGGCTCTCTGTTGCATGTTATGACACACATACCAGGAAATTTATGGCACTGTTCCTCTCCACAAAGACAAGGCAATTTGTCAGGCTCACTAATACCTTTGAATTATAGAAGTTTTTATTATAGAAGTGTATCGTGGTAATACAATTTTTTTGTCACCCGCTGTGTGAGTGAAATTGCATCTTTCGCCGCCTCACCTGTCTCGCAGTGGCCATATTTGTTTCCCCTTTTCCTCTGATTTGAAATGATCGGATGTGCCAATGAAATGCAGCACCCTCATTACATTACATTACAGGCATTTAGCAGACGCTCTTATCCAGAGCGACTTACACAACTTTCACATAGCATTTTACATTGTATCCATTTATACAGCTGGATATATATACTGAAGCAATTTCGGTTAAGTACCTTGCTCAAGGGTACAACGGAAGTGTCCTACCCGGGAACCGAACCTACGACCTTTCGGTGATAAGCCCGGTTCCTTACCCACTGTGCTACACTCCGTCCTCATACCACATCTACCCCACACAAAGGATACATTCCAATACATTCCCCCTGAAGTCATCGATGTTTTCCATAAATTATGAAAGAAATTAACACGTGTTCAACAACCTAATTCGGAGTCTATAGATTAACCTCTGTCTTCCATTTGATCTTCTTATGTAATTGTTTGCAATGTAGTCCAAAAAAGCACAATGTTGCCCAACGCCAACATGGAATTTTATTATGTGTGGCATGCAAAGCTATTTCTAACATAATATGGTTTAAGAGGGTAAATGGTCCCTCTAAAAATGAAAAGCACCTAATTAAAAAAAATTAACAGCTTGTTAAAAGCATAGCATTGCGATTGTGGTTGGAACAGAAACCAAGTTTGGGAGCCGGTGGTTCAGGCTATAGGACAGGGGTCTACAACCCAGGTCATGGAGCGCCACAAGCTCTTGTGGTTTTTGTTTTCGACTTAAAATCAGTACCCAATTCAGACCCAAATAACTAGGTGAAGTGAGTTAACTGTGTGATCAACTGCCCTAATTGATTAATCAAGTGCAGAGCAACAAGGAAAATGAACAGAGCCTGTGGTTACCCAGGACCCCTGTTATATAGCAACATCATTATCAGTTGATGAGGTCATTGAACCTGTGATTGGCCAGGATATGTATCTGTGTAGCTCTTGGCAGTGATGAGATATCCATCCACTGTATTCCAAATAAAAAAAAATTTTCTCATAATTTGGTTCATTGTGGTGTGTGGTGAATCGTTAGTAGAGTTGGCCGGAGTCTAATGCATGCTAGCATTGTCGATTTGCTTAGCAGGCTCCTGGGGTTTGTAATGTGTTCCTTTATAGCATGTCTTAGGGCCAATATTTTAGTTTCATGCAGAACAATAGTACTCTTTATTTAGATATACACAATTTATTATAATTACCCTTATTCTGCCCTACATGTGTTATTTGGAGCATTTTCTTGCAGATGGTATTTCTAAAAACGTCTGCATGCAGTTATTTTTTTTTTGTTTAATTGAATGCCATGCATGCAGTGAGACATTCCTTAACAGTTCACAATACTGACTTACACTGTTCTTCTGAAAATGTTCCTTGTCTATTTCAGTTTTCTTCTTATTGCATAGCATGTCCATGAGCTTTTTTATTTGATTACATTCACTGTTATGGTTTCATTTATCACCAGAACAATGTGAATATTGTGTAGTGTGTTCAAAAACAATTATACCTAGAGCAAAGTGCTAATTGTCATGTTTTTTCTTTTAAATAGTAAAAAAAAAAAAAGTAAATTACTTTGGTTGCTTGCCAGGGCCCAGGTCTGGCAGTACTTAACCAAAAGAGCCAGATACTGCTGTTGCCCCTGTTCTGCGGGAAACAAGCCTGTCTGCACAGAGAAGAAATTAGACTTCCACGTCAGGTAGTGCGGCAGCATAAGCCACAGACTGAACAGGCTACAATGCATCATCAACTGAATTATGTAGATGTAAAGCATTGCTGGAATCAGGCTACAAGCCCTGTCTCAACCACAGCCCTGCTTGAAGCAGTCCAACTGTTTTTGTGTATATGCCTTGAATTTTTTTTTTTATCATGCCACCTACACCACTTTGAGTAAGTCTGTAATGTAGTCTTTCAAGCCAAATATAAGCATATGCCATTTTTTTAAGTCAATGAAGCATGACAAAAAAATGTTTCTGGTTTTTATTTGGTTTACAAGCTTATCTGTTCTGCACCTGTGTAAGAGTGTGCAGAACATAAATATTATCAGTAGTGCAATGACTTGGAGGAGAAAAAAATGCAGTTCTTGCTTGTGTCTGATAAGGAAGCTTAGTGTTCTTTCGATCAGAACAATACATAATATTTCTCTGTATTACAGCAAAACACAAATGCTTTTAAATTTTTGGGGTTTAATTAAGCTTAATCTTTTCAATTTGGGGATATAATCCCCAAGTGTCTGGAAAGTAGCTGGACCTCAACATCCCCACATTGAATCAGCTTTAAATTCTTGGTGTGATCATTTTGTTTCATGCATGAGAAAATTTCTTCAAGACCTCTTGTGTGATCCACAAATGGAGGATTGGCATTTTTAAATAAATATTTAAATGATATTTTAAATATTTTTGTTGAATGCAGGGGTGGAAAGCTGAAAAGAAATTCACAAACTGTTATTATGTAAAACTGCTTTTTACTGATGGAATCTTAATCTTCAAGACATTTCTTATATCCAGTCTGTTTCAGGCATTGGGTTTGTGTGCTGTTTTAGATACCTGAACTGTCCCAAATATTTTTATGACATTTTCAGTAAAAGCTCTGTGTTTAGATTTATTTTTTTTTTTAGCTATGCTTATTTTGTTTCCCCTCTGTTTTTTTCTGCATGAGAATGTATTGCAGCTCTTTCAACATCCCGCCAGTCTGCTAATCTAGCCTATGCAATGAATATGGTCACTTGATCGCGAAAATATTAGCAATGAAGGTAGCACACATGGTCCGTCTGTGAGAATTTGTAAATGCTGGGGCCTTTTCCTCCTGTAAGAGAATCCCTGGGGCACGGTTGGAATGCTGACCTGTCAGAACACAGTAGTGGGTGGGCTATGGGAGAAGTGGGCAGCTGGGGCTTTCGGCTCACATGGTTCATATCATCTATATACACAGCCGAATGTGGGCCTGCAGCTCGTAGGAATCACGAACGATCGTCACTGTTATGTGTTTTTTTTTTTTTTTTTTTGCTACCTGCAGAAATCCCTTTCAACCCCAAGTGAGACGGGCAAAAGTTAAAATCACAAATGAATTTATTAAAGTTAAAAAGCTCCTTCCTGTCGTGAGTCGATGTACAGTTCCTGAGAACTTGCGATGGGCGGATTCAACCACAAGGTTATGGGAAATGGAGATGTAGGCCTACCTGCAAGAAGCGTTCCGTGGCCTTGGGCTCACAACTGCCCCCTAGTGGCAATATCTCATTCAAGCGCTTATTCCAAATTTACGTCATACATTTTCCGATCACTGATGGTTGAAGATTATCCACCTAGTTTTCTACTTTTCAAACAAATGACATCTATGTCTAGAAATATGTTTGTATTTCGTGTTTTCAGGCCAATTACTTTAATGGCGTTTAAAAACATTAAACACCAGCGTGCCGTGCAGTTGGCCTGTCATTTCTTTTCACTGAAAAACTGACTTTAAAAACAGACAAAATAACACAATGATTATCCTAGAAAAGGTTTTGCTCAAAATCACGTTGTTCTTGATACCAGGAAGAATAGTGCTCAGTTGGTCGTTTTAAATTACTCCTGGTTGTATTAATTTTGATAAGAAGCCTGCATAACCATCATTTTACTATCTTATTCATCTCATCCCTTAAATATTAGCTGTTTTTATTTCGATATGCATGCGTACGTATGAAATGTATACATTTTCAAGAAGTGCTTCCAAACAAGTAATAACATACTTTCCATGAAACTGAGCGAAGACGGGCTACTAAATAATTGATAGTGTTCGTGTCGGATCTTTAGCGTTCGGTATATTCTCGTCAGCGGGAACCTTTGTCCTCTACGGTAGTCCGTACTCGCTCTGGTTTGGTTTTGTCTATCTCACAGTGAATCGGAAGATGGCGGAAGCTCCCCTACGGCCCAGCCGGTTTTTCTGTCACCGATGTTCGGCAGAGATCAGCCCTCGTCTCCCGGTAATTCGTTTATAGCAGAACTGTGTTGGTAAAGCTGCAGGCCCCAACTATGCTCGATATGTGGCAGATAATGAACACAATGATGAACAGTTTATATTAGCAAGAGGTAACCTTACGTTGCTATTAGCTAACCTTAGCTATCTGGTCATCTTTTTCATGAGACTTGCTTCTGCTCGCAGCTGTAGCTACCTATAGTGGTAGACTCTGGCCTGGCTATGAATTGAGCTGTTTTGGAAATATAGTGCTATCGCCTAGAGTTAAATTGCTAACGACAATGGCCAGCGAACTAGACTGGCTATATCTGGTTCACTTCTTAATGCCAACGTTAGTCTAGTTGATTCCTGGCTACTGTTGATCGCTAGCTAAAGACAGAGCTAGTTGGCTAAGATGGCTAGACTTTACTCACGAAGTCGATCCAGTGTGAACATGTTAAATGCTGTGCATTTTGCTGGGTTTTGCTTTGTGAGACTATTGGAGATGCGGGTAGCTGTCAGTAACGCTGTGTAACGGTTAGTTAGTTAGCCAGTGCTCCATCGCCATCTGACTTTTTAACTGTGGAGAGTATTCAGTGCAATCGATTCAGCATGCTGGCAAACATATGGTTATCTTCGCTGTCTACAGAATTGAATATAACCACAAATTTTTGTTTCCTGACGCTTTCGTGTCTTTCATATCGTGTCTTTCATATCGTGTTCCTAGCTAATTTGGCAGCCTGCTGCTGCCTGAGCCTGGGTTATATGCTTAGTTAGCTACCTAGCTAGGTACTTACCAACCACACCAATTGCCTACTCGTGTGATGGAAAACATAACAGTTGCTTAGATCTGAAGATCTGGGTGGCTATTTTATCCAAAGCAGAAATCAGTGCTATTTAATCAACTTTACTGAGTGTTTAACTAGCCTGCTAGCTACCTTATTAGCTCTATGTGTTGAAGTCGGTTAGCATGGGTTAAGTCAAGTATATGTAACTAGGTCTGTAGTTGTATGTTCTGCTTGCTAGTTAGCTAGAATGTTAGCTGGCTATGTAGCAAAAGTATATGGCACGATGTTCCTTACAACGTTGTGTGTAATTCGTAACATTTGGTTAGCAAAGTAGCAGGTTGTTCAGCACCTTGCCAGCTAACGAAACCAGCTTATGGTGTCTCCACCGCCATGTATGACCTACCTAGAGATGTGTAAAAATGACACAGTAATCGTGTCCTAGGCCTAACGTTTCTTCGCGTGGATAACACAATAATTTAGCTAAATATAAAATATATGGTTAAACAAAAAACAATCGATTGTTTTCATTTCCACTGAGTAATCTGTCATTGTAAAAATGACAGATTATTAAATATATTTTTTTTTATTTTTAATTGGAGCCACGTGTTTCTGCTGTGACTTCTAAATGCTTTCGGATTGACACAGGTTGTAATTAGGAGTGTTATAAAAACATGTGATTAATATTTATTTTTTCAGCTAAATATAAGTGCTAATATTTTACTTCGATTGTCAGCTTGTACTGTGTGTCGATCTAAGGGAGTTATCCCCTTCACTTGGCTAGCCTCTTTCACTTTGCTCTTGTTCACTGGCGACCTCTAGAACCTAAATACACCAGTTGTTTCCTGACCAATGGAAACTACACCAAAGCCGGAATACCATTTCTATTATGCAAACCGTACATTTTAATGAACAATGGAACATTGCATTCTTTCTTACTGGCCCATTCAGAAAGTCACACCGGTTATCATGGCAGTTATGTTCCGGAATGATCCCCAATATGTTATCAAAAGTGCCTTTTCACACATTTACCAGGAGTTGTTTGTCCTTGATTGTGGTTGAGAACTGTTATTGTTGGCTCCGAACCACAAGTCCTCATTGCAATGGGTGTAACCTATAGCTTACTGGGTCAAAACTAGAGATTAGATGAAATGCACATTCCGGTTGTTCAATGTCAGTATCAACCACTGTATTGCTTACAAAATGTTCAATTCTAATGACAGCACCTAGAAGCTTTCCATTTGCAAGAACACTCTACAATTGGAGGCTGTACTGTGTAGTGCTAGGCTGTGGCAATGGATTTTTTTCAAGTGAATGGGTGGTTTCTTTTAATAAAATCTTTTCGTATAGCAAGAGTAATCATTTTGAGGAATTGGATTTTGCAGTTAATATTTCCGCTGATCCCATGGAAAAAATTTTCTCATTGAAAATGGAAGAGGGCAATTTAGCAGTGCATTACAGGTGTATGTTCAGAGTAGTGCAGTAAGTTCAAGCTGTGTAGAATTCCATTGTTAATGTATTTTATTTTGTTCAGCACATATTTACAGACTGAATGGATGGACTGGAATCTTGGTTGAAGCTGACTACATTAATTTTTCGCTTGAACATATTGAAATTTAAAGGTCTCTTGCCAAATTTTTTCAAGAAACAAACTAGTATGTGTCGCGTCACAAAACAATAGCTTATTTTATGCTAAATGCAAGCAAGACACGGCCATTTTACATTGTTTACTTTTTAAAGATGGATTTTTACAAAGCAATTCAGGTCGAGTACCTCGATCAAGGATATGACAGTAGTTTCCTAATTATGCTACTCTACCACCCTTCATAAGAACATGTGGGTATTGGACTGATGGTGTTTTGAGTCAAGATTCAAGAGGTTTATTGTCACGTCTCATTATACATGTACAAGAGAGTAAAAATCTTTTTTCGCTTGAGGTTGTTTTTGGTTGTGACGTTTGTACTTTGTGTTTGCAGGATTACACATGTCCCCAGTGTGATTCAGGATTCATTGAGGAGCTACCAGAAGAAAGAAGGTAATCATCCCTGAATTTCTGGAGCATTTTTTATTTTCTGAGTACTGTTGGGTATTGTTCTACACCAGCTGAGAATGAAACACAAAGTTCCTTTGTAAATGAGCAAGTTAATTAATTTCTAAAAAAGTAAAAACAACTAAAAAGCAAATTTCTTCCGTTATTTATATATTTATTGCATTTAGGCAGTAGTTGGTTGCTTGCTGTCAGATTAGATGCAATTAGGGGCCATATGCTTTGCTACCTAATCAATTTCTGAAACCACAGCAATGAAGATGGCATTGCTCATGTGAGTGTGACGCTCATGGATGTTGTAAGGAAATGTAATGTTCGTGCGTATTATAGGAAAATATTAAGTGTTTAAACTGTTGAGACTGACTCATCGGCATTGCTCCCAGTGGGTATACGGTTTGTCGGGACACGTGAACTTGCAAATGGCAGGAAGTGACATCACACGCAGAGGAACTTTGGGGAACCAGTCTGAGTTCGGAGTCTGAGTCCTCTCTGGCCTCGTTCTGAAATCCGTTTGGTGTGAGTTTGGATTTTTCGTTCCACGGTGAACCCTTGCGCAACACAGATCCGTTAATAAATCGAGCTTGATAAAATCACATGTTTACAGATGGGCTGCGTCAGCATATCTGTTGAGCGTGTAAGGTCTTGGGGCTTTGTGCTGGTGGGTGGAACAGCATACAAAGCACGCCAACTCTCAGCCTTCTCAGCTTATTTCTGAGCCGTAGGTCCAGTAATGCTAGAGGACTGCCATGGTTAAGAAAAGAAAGAAAGGAATGAAAAAAAAAAAGTACCCTGAAATGGATTTATTGTGCCTCACCATGTTCCGGCTGCACAGTTGATAAGCCTGACTCCTGATTGGCCGACTCGCTGTGCTTCCCTTCCTGTCTAGCGCTGAAAATGGGACCACGTCCACAGCTACCAGCAGCGATCAGAACCGGCATCCGTTTGAGGTTTGTGAGCTCTGTGCGCTGTCTGAGCCTGCTGGCTCCTGCTGTCTGTCTGTCTGTCTGTTTGTCTGTACTTCTCATGAGATGAGAGTTGAGATTATTTTTTCCACCGCTGGAAAAATGTTTTGAATCCACCGTAGTCATGTGCGCTTAAGTACGAGAGTAGGAAAAAGGTCGTGAATGCAACAGGAAACGATAGCTCTTGCCTGAACACTGTGCGTGCGTGTGTATGTGTGTGTGTCTGTGCGTGTGTGTGCTGTGTGCGTGATGTGTCTGTGTGTGTGTGTGTGTGTGTGTATTTTGGTGTGTGCGTGCGGCCGTGCGTGCGCGTGTTTGAGCGTGGTGTGGTGCTGTGTGTTGGTGTGCTGTGTTTTGTTGTCGTGTGCGCTGTGTGTGATGTGTGTGCGCGTGTGTGCTGTGTGTGTGTGCGTCTGTGTGCGTGTGTGTGTGTGTTGTGTGGTGGTGCGTGGTGTCGTGTGGTTGCGTGTGGTGTGTGTGCATGCGTGTGTGTCTGTGTGCGTGCGTTGTGTGTCTGTGTGCGTGTGCGTGTGCGTGTGTGTGCGTTTGCGTGTTTGTGTGTGCGTGTGTGCGTGTGTGTGTGTGTGTGTGTGTGTGTGTGTGCATGCGTGTGCGTGTGTGTGCGTGTGTGCGTGTTTGCTCTCTCCCTCTCTCAGAATGTGGACCAGCACTTGTTTACATTCCCCCCCGGGTACGGCCAGTTCGCTCTCGGGGTCTTCGACGAGACCTTCGACTTTGGAGCGGGGCTGTCGTCCGAGGACAACAGGGAAACGGAGAGCCGGCGGGAACGCGAGCTGGCGTCACGGCAACGGTACGGCGCCAGGCAACCACGCGGGCGCCATGTCCCGCGGCGGCAACCGGGAAGACATGAGGGAGTGCCCACGTTAGAGGGGTAAGCTTCGATTCTGTTATATCCCCCCCCCACACGTACAGAGTTATAGACTGCTTACAAGTAGCAAACAACCTGCTCGGGAAACTAGCCTAACACATGTTTATTACACTGCTGTAGGAATTGCAAAAAGAAATCGTTATTCGATGTCTGGCTAGTGCTAGAAGCTAATGGCACTTGGGGCTGTATGCATCAAAACGTTTTATATATATATATATATATATATATATGTTTGTGTGTGTGTAGTTTCAGTTTTTCCTGAATAAATTCAAAGTGTGACTCAATTTGTTTTATTCACTCTCTCCACAGAATAATTCAGCAGCTAGTCAACGGGATAATCGCTCCAACAGCAATGCCAAATATTGGTGTGGGACCCTGGTATGTGACTGTGGCTTGTGACACAAAGACTGTTTGGTGTCCAGCCTACCTTTCAGAATGTCATGGGCTGACCTCCCTCTCTTCCCCCCCTCCCCATCTCTCTTTTAAAGGGGCGTGCTGCACTCAAACCCAATGGACTATGCATGGGGTGCCAACGGGCTTGATGCAATTATCACACAGGTAAATTCAGCCTGGGATGCTCGCGAGCTGCCTTGCGTTTCTGTAAAAATCTTGCTCCTGGGCAAATATGCCCTACTGACAAGTGCCTGCTGTCATTACTTTTCAGAAAAGACTCTCGTTTCCTCCCTGACGTCCTCGTACCTGTAGTAAAAGAACTGCCTTTCTGTGAGTGTGAAAATGGGATGAATCGCTGAGATGTGCGGAGTTCCGTGTCCGTGCCGTTAGGAACAGCGCACAAACATAAGAAACATAAATGAGCTGCATTGCATTTCCCGCTATTCCTGATAAGTGTTAGCGTGTGTGGCTTTGTTTTATTTCTCAACATCCCGTCGTTGACGACGGCTACAAACAAAAAAAAAATCACATTCCATTGCCCACGATGGTGTCTTCCAAACCTGCTGTTGCTATGGGAAATTTCTTTTTTTAATCTTGATGCTTGGTGTTTCAGCATAGACAGGGGGAGGGAGGGAGGGAGGGACTGCATCTGTGGCCTTGCAGGCCAAACCTGGGCCACTCCCCAAAAAGACATTTTCCTCTCATTGAAATAAGCGCTTTGTTTGTGCTACGTTAATAAAAAGCACTTAAGGAAGTGTGTCTTGTGCGTTGTTTTTCTATTTCTCTCGTAAGGAAAGGGCTTCCTGTGGTTTTAATGAACTGGTGGCAGGTGCGGGACTGGGTAAATGGTGTTTCCCTGTGTCTCTGGCAGTTATTAAACCAGTTTGAGAACACCGGACCTCCCCCAGCGGACAGAGAGAAGATCAAGAACCTTCCCACAGTCCAGGTCACAGAGGAGCACGTGGGTGAGTGCACCTGTGCTCACCTGCTAGCTGCCCGTTTGGCATCCTGTGTTCACGGGGTTGCGTGCGTGCTGTGTTATTGGCTGTGGTGTGTGTGCAAAGTCATGTGCGTGTGCGTGTGCGTGTGCGTGTGCGTGTGCGTGTGCGTGTGTGTGGGTGTGGTGGCCATCCTTAACGTAGTTAAAACCGAGAAGAACATTTTTCATAAATTATTGTTTACCACTGAAGGACCAGTGTATGTACTCATTTATTATGTATGTGTGTGCATGTGCGTGTGTCCCTGTGTGCGCATGTGTGCTTGTGCGTGCCTCTGTCTGTCTGGGATGGCGTGACTGCTGTCCTTTATGTACTTCAAAGCCAGAACATTTTTCATAAATAATTGTTTACAAGTGAAATACCATTTTATAAATTATTGCGTAAACCTGAAGTACTCATTTTATGTGTGTGTGCGTGAGTGTGTGTGCGCGTGTGTGTGCATGTGCGTGCGTGTGGGTGTGCGTGCGTGCGTGTGTGTACGTGTGTGTGCGTGCGTCCTAATGTATGTTTTCCTATTATATTTTTCAGGCTCAGGTCTCGAATGTCCAGTGTGTAAAGAGGACTACAGTGCAGGGGAAAACGTTAGGCAACTTCCATGCAATCATTTGTTTCACAATGACTGTATAGTACCTTGGCTGGAACAGGTAAGCCGTTTTATCTTCAGAGTATAAATTCACCGTTCTGATAAAGATTTCTGGGTCCAAGTGTTAATCACCATGTTGTTAAATAAACATATCACACTTCCTGGAGCGTCATTCAGAGCGTAATATCAGTGTTTATTTTTATTTTTCATGTTTGCGTGTTTCTTGACATTTATTCGCACGATCTTACACAACCAGGCCCCCCCCACTGATTGGCTAATAATTTCAAGACGCTTGTGTTTGGAATAGAACTACGGGCCTGTCGTGTTTAAAAGCCAGGGGCCTGCTGAAAATCATTCAGTAACACGCGTGACTTCTGACCGTGTGAGTAACGTGGGTGTGGTTGTTTTAGCCCAGGCCCGGCTTTCCCATTGGGCGTGGGGTGTTTTCATAACAGCCGAGCTCGCGGTCGGCCGTGTTTTCGTTTGGGTGCTCGCCGACACTCAGCAGCCCCTGAAAAGCCTACATCATCATCTCTGTGCGGGACACAGAGAGCGGCCTGGCGAACCACAGTTCTTGGCTGGAGATTTGCAGGTTGTGCTGGGAGCCTCAAATGCTAAATGGTCACAAATAGAGCAGGGAACACGTAGTAATACGACGGTGGGCATTCCGTCTTGTCCACAGTACATACCGCTGAGTTGTGCAACTTTGTTAGAGGATTAGCATCTGTTTGGTTTCTCTTGGTGGATGTTTGGATAAGCTTATCGTCATTTCAGATTGTAATCTGATGCAGTTCAGGAAGGTGAACCTTTTTTTTTTTTGCTCTTGCAACATTTATAATCAAGGCAGCAATATACATACAACAGAGAACAAGTACCTGAACATTCTCAGAGGAACACGGGGGAAAAAAATATCTTTTAAACCCTTTCTTTTTTTCTCCTGTTTGGAACTGGAATTCTGCACTTGGTAGTTCAAAATCCACACACACCAATTATTTAGTAACTTAATTGAGTACTGCATGATCAGCCATGCCAATAGTTTTTTTTTTTTGCTTAATTGTGCACGGTCAGTTATTTGATAACCCCAGCAGTGTTTATGCAAGCTCTGACAGTGTAGTCTTTCATCCCTGATCGTAAAGCGGCAGGTAATACAATCTGTTGTGCAAAGAAAGTCTTACGGCAAGATAGGGGCATATTTGGCCATATGGGAGTTTGACTGGCTCGATTCTAATCGCTGTTTTTCAATTTATTTTTCTTGTACCATCAGCACGACACGTGTCCAGTGTGCCGGAAAAGCCTAAGCGGACAGAACACAGCCACCAATCCTCCAGGTCTATCAGGGATGAACTTCTCCTCTTCCTCCTCCTCTTCCTCATCCAGCTCGCCCGGCAATGACAACACCTCCAGCAATTCGTAAAAAAAAAAAAAAAAATTGAGTACCTCCTCCGCCTACAGCCCAAGGTTCCGCCCCCCCGCTCTGTCCCAGGCGATGAAAAATGCCCCTCTTGTTACCCTCAGGGCTCATTCTGGAGTTCGTGTGCGTGACCTGAAGAAATAACACAGACAATGTGAAACCCATGCGTTTTTCTTTTTTTTCTTTTCTCTCCCCCCCCCCTTCCACAATGAACTGGAAAACAAGGAACACTCTTATCCTTCTGCACTGTGTGCGTCTGAAGTGGTCACTTTCTGCGTGGACTTGACCCTTGCGGGAGGAAGTATGTATGAATACGAGAGATAAGGAACTGAGAAGGGCAACTAGTGCGGGGAAAGAAAAGAACAGGAGGTGCCCTGCAATGGAGCCATTTTTCCTGTGTTCTCTAAGAAGTAGAGGGGCACACATGTTACTTACAAAAATATATCATTTTGCTTAAAACCCTCCTTTGGTTGTACAGCTGTTAGCAGCAAAGGGGAAATATATGTGTGCATATATTCATATTTTTGAAAAAAAAGGTCTGTACAGCCAAAGGACCCAAGAATATATTTGGGGAGTGAGGGAACGCTGAGTGTGTGCATTTGATTAAAGTTAGAATTTTACCATTTTTGCCCCCCCCCCCCCCTCCATAAAGTTTGAAAATTGATTGTTTCTTTAAGATTGTTTGGCCTTTTAGAATCAAAAATATTGTTTTTCGATGCATTTTTGTGGTGGTACTTCAGTGATGGTGCGATGCCTGGGCCTGGTGATTGGGTTAATGTGGACTCGGTATGTCGCAGAGTTGCCTTCGCTGTCCTCTGTGGAATGGTTTATTATTTTGGACTCGATTAACCGGAGAACAGTGGATTAGCTGAACAATCACATCTAGCCCTGTGTTTTTCGAGCAGAATGACCCCTGCCTACATTCCGTGATTAACCTCTAAATACAAGGAGCGATGCCAAAACCTAATGTCGGAGTCATCCTTTTTCAGCTGTTTTTTTTTTTCCTTTTAAAGCTCTTTGTATTTGCTGTGTATGGAATCCGAGGGGACACCTTTCAGAAGTGGAAAGACATCTGGATTTCCGCGTCGATCCAGTCACATTCACACACTCAGCTTTCGCGTACCTTTTCTTACACATCCAGTAAATTTCAGTACAATGCGAGTATTTTTTAACTTATTCTAAGTTAATGACGTTTTTGTAAAAATCATAATAAAAAAAAGTGAAATATTAATAAGTTGTAGATGTTGTAAACATGGAAGAACCAGTTGTGAAAATAAAGAGGATTTGAGCGCCTCCAGAGATGACTAAGCCAATGCCTACATTCTCATGGAAAATGCTTCCAAAAACCATTTGTAAAATATTTAATAGGGTTCTTATTTATCACACACCTGCATTTTTTTTTACATTTACATTACAATTAATTTCTCGTGATGCTATAACCTATTGCAAGTCCCATTATGAAGCACAATAAATTGTGATTTTTATTGTTATTTTTTATTTCCATGACTTCAGTTTATAAGAGTTCTTCAGGAAGAATCATGTTGAAAATTCATTGCGAGTATTTAACGGACTAAATTGTATGACCCAGTTTCCTGTATAAACTGCTTATGTTTAAAAAAAAAAAGTTTTTCCCCCACCCAGAATAATTTTCCTGATTAGAGCACTTTCAGTCTGTTAGTATTCACAGCCTTGATTAAGTGTGGAACTGGGGATGACTGAAATGCCATTGTAATATACTGAAATGGACGGATTACAAAATGGGCAAAAAAAACCCCCACACAGCTCTACAATATTGATTTTTTAAAATGGTGGAATAGGTAGTGATTAAGAACACCACCAGGTGGCAGCGTAATGCTGTTCCAGCAGCGTGGATCTAGCGCTAGTGTCAGTCCAGAAACAATGACTGGTTTTGGATGGCTAAATGTATTGCAGAATTTGTATTACTACATTTATTGGACAGAATTTCAATTATAATGTTAGAAATATGGCCTTTGTGAATGTTCACTTACAGTTTGTTATAGATAGCTTTCAGTGTAATTTAGCTTAAGTAGCAAGTCCTTTGCATGCTCTTATCTAAGGAACTTAGAGAGCAACCCAAGCTGTATTCACTTTGAACTGTCACCACAGCAACAGCGTCTGCTAAATAAATGTAATGTAATGTAATTTAATGTAGCAGGCTTAATTCTGCTGGAATATGCAAATAATGACCAGAGAGGACACTAGAGGCATTAGCAGCAGACGTTGGGGACTTTTTCCATGCTGTTAGCTGAACGCCATGATCGCCAAGGTGTTCATCTTGAAGGGAAGAGTATAAAGTTGCTAAATTTAGCAACTGAAGCCGTTTAATCCAAAGAGGGCGCATGAATGTTGATGTCTGGGGTAAAATAAAGGGACCACAACCTAGGACTCCATTTTGAAAGTGCAGAAATAGACCTCAAAATGTATTGTGTCTGTAAACCAGTAATTGGTTGGCTGCAAGGAGGTATTAACATGCAATCAAGTTTGAGCCCTTAATTTGATGATTACTGTTAAGAAAAAAGCCCGTAGTTTATCATTTTCTCTACCCGGGAGAAAAAGAGCAAGAGATTCATATGGGATGAAGATGATCGCAGGAGGAAAATGTGATTCAGATCTTACCTATATGAATTCACTTCTTGTGAATTGCATTTAATTTGTCATATGGTTTTAATGGGTTTAATTGGGTGGGCATACCATGAGTGATTTGCTGGGAAAACAAAAAGTTTGGGCTAAAATCCAAATGCACAGTGAGTGAGTAAGAGGTAGTACAATTATCCCTAGCAAATTACTACAAATAATGAACTTAAGTTAGAAGTTTTGGAGATATAACCAGGGTAGATTCTTGACAGTGTGCACCATAGTGAATGGATAGTTATCTTTACTGAAAGATTAAAGTGAACATTGTTATATTTATGAACTAGACTAGCAATTACAGAATTTTCAAGCAAGTGATTACTTGAAAAACGGGAACTGAATAAGCGCTTTTTAAAAGCAGTTTTCAGAATAACATCAAAATAATCATGTGCAACCAATAAACGTGGTCAGTGACTGTCTTCTGTAGTTGCAGTCAGGTGTCTGGGACTGGGAGAAATTACCACGACCGTCGGAGTACAATGAAGTTTTTCTCTACGTGCCTGCTGGCATGCCACCATAGACCACCCTCCCACTATGTACGTTATGACGTTGTACATTGTTTCTGACCGGACGTGGTGTGCGCGCCTGACGTCTTGGTACGTGCGGGTTCATACATGCGTGAGGAACAAATAGAGGACGACGAATAGTCCCATTTCAGAGCAGACCACTGAGTGGTGCATTTGGGTTGGTGTATGGGGAAAACATATATCACAGCAAGCTACGTTTCTCGATTATTTTGCTAAAGAAGCCTGAAAATGGCGCTGCTGTGGGTTTTCGGTGTTTTCCTGATGTTCTTGTTCAGAGCCAGTGCCCTGACAGGTAAGGTGTTTTATTTGGCTAGTACTAACAGTTATGATATCTATTTTATATTTCTGATGTGATGTTGCTAACGTATTTCAGCCAGCTATAACTACACATACCGTTGAATAAGCTTATTCTCATGACAGTGGAACGCTGACCAGACGAAATTCTCTATTTTAAGCAATCACTAGTTATCTACCGTTACCTAGTTAGCTAGCAATTTTATCACTCGACAATCATAGTCTAATGTAAACCGATATAACTTGGCCTCTCTGGACGTTAGCTCCATATCGCTGGTGAGGTAATCTGAAGAAACTGGACCATTTGTTTTTGACAAGACACCGGTCGAAATTGACACAGCCGGTTAAAATGGCCGAGGACGAGGCAGATATCTTACCCAGGTAGATAATTGGCCACCTAACGTTACAGCTTGACACGACTACGTAATTTGCATGTTTAACGTCAGTGCAAGTTGTCCTAACAGCTTGTTTTTTTTACTGCTAACATTGTTTAGGAGTTATATTGAATACACATAGCCTTTTGGTAGCTAACGTTGTGTTTTACTGCGCTAGGCTATCGATAGCTAGTTCACCGGCTAAATATTGGCGGAGACCACGTGACCCTGTGCCATTGCTGTAGCTTAGCTACCACTACCATTAATTAGCTGTAGAAATGTACAATGGGTTCTGTTGAAAACTGACTCGTACAGCAAATGGAAAGATCAATATTATTTGACGAACATCTGTAAAATCTGTTTGATACGTAGCTAGCCACTAGTTGATCGCTAGTTTAAAAATATTTAGCGAGCCATGCGCATGATTGACGTCCTCTGTGATCTAAAGTATCTGGTCGGATTGCTTGCTAGCCCGTTGATGTAAAACCGGACCAGACCAGTTTGACGGAGAAATGGCTATCTAGGTATCGCTGACCAACTAGCTACTATTTCCCCCATATTAAAACAGCTGAAATCAGTTCGGTGTTATGGAAATGTGTGCTGTTCTAATGTCTTGGCTGACTACGTTAAGAAAGAACTATGCATTTAAAACGAAAATTTCATAGCACCTCATTTATCGACATCTTTGCAACAAATAATGTATAATCTTTAGGGATTTCGCTTGAAAAACAACCAGGGTTTCATTCAGTTAACCATAGTTGTACACCATTTTAGTTCGGCTATCCTTAAATGGTTTCTAGCTAACTAACGTTACATTTATATGCGTTTATCACGTGAGCTGTCAGATGGGGTCGTGGTCTTACTCAATACAGTTTATTTTTATGGAGCTTTTAGTTATGTAAGGACAAATGTGGTGCTGACGTTTACTATGTAATGGTGACGTTGTCAATGAAATTACTACTGACGAACTTTTGTCTTTTTATTTTCACATAGGCGGAATTAATATAATCGCAAATGTGTTGGTTATTGCGGACGTGCTTTAACAGTTTGTGCGTTACGCTTTGAAGTTGACCTGCGCTGAATGCTGTCAACGTGATGAAAACTCGCCATCGAGAGATGCAAGAAGCCATGTGATTAGATTAAGCTCATTATAACCTTCCAGCATCACTAATACAGAGTGTCTCTGACAAAAAAAGCTGCAGTAACTTTCTAAACCGGGGAGCTCAAGCTGCCAGTCAGCTGGTAATTCAGACTAATTTGAAACCTCAAATGACAGTCATCGCCGGCGAACAAGATAGTTGTGCAACATCCGGGGCTTCAAAATGGCTGGGGCCCATCATGTTACTCATCCTCCCGTACGCATTAATTTATTTTGCTGCCGTCGATTATACTGTAGATTTAATAAATGTGGCGTCGTCAGTGATTTTGGAAATATGAATTGATGTGTATAGTCTTACTGAACGTTGGCGGTTATGTGTACACCTGGTCACGGAAAATGAGAAGAATCTACTTGTGAGATCTTTCTCTAAGGTTTGTTTTTGCTTCGATGTAACGTTAGTGGGATGGATGTTTACATCCCTGCTTTGGGACTTAGATGATTGCGACGCTTCCAGTTAATCCATTTGTAAGCTGCTTCTCTCGATTAAATGGGGAAAAAATGGTTGTGTCACAACCGACGAAAGAGAGGACTTTTAGTGTAATTAAAATGAACCTCGCTCAGCACGTACTCCTGACTCAGTCAATGGAAAATTAGCTTGCAGAGGAAGATGAGCTAAGAACGTTGAACAGGAGTTTTCCCCAGCAAAACATCTTCCCGCTGTCATGATGAAGCTCATCCGGCTAATTTAATGCTGTTTGCCTTGACAGGGGTTTCTAGAACAGCAATGGAAAATAATTGGTCTCATCTTTCAGGCTGTACGGTTTTGTGAGACATCGTACCCGGGATGTGTGGTTGGTTTTCACAGCCCTACATACACGTTTAATGTGCCCTTATTACGCAGTGACAGAGATGGGACTTCATACTCATACTGTCAACAAAAATGCCTTCAAGGAGTGTCCCCCCCAGGCAGGACTACTGGCAGCCCCGAGGAGTAAAATTAGATTTCCCTCGAGTTCAGTCATTGGCTGTGACCTAACTTCGGTCTCAGAATTGGGTTATAGATAGCATCCGGGCTGCTGTCTATTTCTCCCGTTTAACGAGGTCGGGAAGAGTACAGCATTGGCGGATGTGATGCACAGTCACTGTGGTGGAGTCGCGCGGACAACCGCTGCAGGGTTACAGACGTGTTCCATTCGTTCGTTAAATAAATCTCTGGTTCGTTAAATAAATCTCGTCCAATTTATTTTAGGACAGCTACTTGTCAGGAACTACGCAATGCAGAAATGTATTTTGTTCAATCAAACACAATATTCCCTAGTATTTAGAAGTATAAATTTATTTATTTATTTGAAAATTGTTTTAAAGTCTAAGAACATAATAGGTATTTGATCAATTCCCCAGTTTTTTTTTTCCTTTGGATGCTTTTCCACGAAGACGCCAGTGTAAATTCACTTTGTTTACAGTATATGCATTTTCTTGGCTGTGATTCAACACTTGCCAGAGTTTCCTAAGGGTACACTTTTAGCACCCGTGGAGCAGCAGGTTTGCATTTTGAGTGCCACCTTTGCTCATCTATGACTATTCTTTATTAGTTTTCAGTTTTATTTCGGTTTTTATTGTTCATGTAAAACACTGCGGTAGTTTACTGTTTGAAGGTGCAGTTCAAATAAAGTTTAATTATTGATCATCCTTTGGATGAAAAGGGTATAACTGGTCTCTGGCGTGCCAAGAACAGTGATTTATGTTGAAATCCCTTAAAACTAAGCTGAACATTAAATTTCTGCCATTTCATTTAAAATTGGAACGAGCCAAAAAAAAATTAATATTTGGCAAATTAGCAATGCAGTGTAAGCACATCCTTGTAATGGCTGGCTAGACATTCTCGTGAAGGAAAACAGAGGTACAAAAGTCAATGTAGTTTTTAAAAGTTATTTTTTTAAAAGAAGCCTTGGCTTACAGTGTCGGAATCCAGGTTTTTGACTAAGCTCTCCTCTGCCAATGTTATGTTCGATTTTGCACCACCGTTCATATAATCAAGTCAATTTTTAATTGTATTTCATTCAGAGGGGCTGTCGGACACACAATTGTTCTTTTTGGGGGGCTCGTTGTAAGCTTTCCTTCAGGGTTTTACTGAAATGCAGCTAAAGCAAGGCTTGTTTTAAATGGCAGCTGCCATTAGCACGAAAATACAGTTTGTTGCAAACTCACGACAAGCGGACGGGTATGTCATTCAGTGGAGTTTGTCCCTAATGATTATCCAAATGAACTTTTACGTGGGGTCAATCCGCTGGCAACATTTGCAACAACAGAGCTGACCGTTTCTGTCGTCCGAAGAGTTTAGGCCCAAGTGGACCGATAGCAATGAGTTTAGTTAAGCCACAATTATAATTTTGCGGGACTAATTATTATTTGATGAAATGTGATCTGTTTTTTGACTTTCAGAATTTAACATAACTTCGGCTTAGTTTCGTGTGAAGTCAATTTTTAGTAACCTTATGAGTGGCAGGTTCATTGCGAGAAGACCCCTTGGATGTCTTCCTTTGAATGTAAATATATAAATATAGCTGACCAACTCCGTTCTCTTAAAGCTGTTACCTGACTACTGTAGCTGGCTTTTGCACGTTTAAATTAGAATGTGTTCTTTCACAGTGGAATTGGGCTAAGCTGTCCAACTTGCATTCAGGTCAAATGTGAAGGGGAATGGAAAAAAATCTTTTCTAAATAGGGGTCGGGCGGGGGTGGGGGCCAGGGGGGGGTTTGGCCAACAGCTGCGGTGCATAATTTTTTCTAACTGTTAGTTAAAAACAAAAAGAAAAGACTACATTAAGAACACAGCACTGCTGTTTAATCCATGCACTGGCTCCCTTCTTGTGCAGCTGAGGGAGAGAGCTGTGTTTCATAGCAACGGGCGTGAAGGTGACCTTTGGCAACGGCCAGTCCCGGCGAAAGGTCACATGGTGTCTAGGGCTCGCGGCGGTGTAGCCTCACGCTAGCGGAAAGGCTGGCTGCTCCCGGTCCACGTGCTGCCGCGGAGCGAGATCGATCCCTGTCCCAGTCCCGAATGCTGTAATCCCCGGGTTCGGGAGGCCTCTGTGAGCTCGCTTCCCCCTCCGCCCGCGCCTCCTGCCGTCTACAATCGGCCGCATTGTTCCGGACAAGGGGGAAAACTCACGGGCCTGCCCGAACCACCCTCTGGAGCCGGAACAATGTCTGTCGTTCTGCACACTTTCTTTTTAATTCTTTGGAATTTAGATCTGAGGCGGATTGTTGGATTGTTCGCGCAGTTTATTCCTCAGATTTATGTGTATGTCAGCGGCCTTGCACGTTGAGGTTCCACCCCAGGTTCCGTTCTCAGTGTATTGTCTTAAGATTGAGTGTGGAATTTCAATGAAACGGCCCGACGGGAGGGGGGGGGGGGACTTGCACTGCACTGCCCATACTGCACCATGAGAAACCACATTCCTCTGAGTGTTGTAACCCTTTAAAATGTAAGTTCACAAATATGTGATTAGAATGTTCATGACTGAGCATTCTAACGCTGATGTAACAATCACTACTGGCGATAGAAAGCAATGCAGTTCTAGAACACAAACTTGGAATTTTGAGGGACAAAAAAAAACATACTCTCCAAAAGGGTTAAACTGGGCAGGATCTCTTGGTAACTACATTAGACAGAGGAATATCTAGGCCCTGGAGAAGAGAGCCTGGGATATTATCACACCAGGTGGGTGTAAATTCACAGGTTGGGTGTGAATAAATGTTCATTTACCTGACCGGGCGACAAAGGTTGTGAAATGGAGGTACATGAAGACAAAATGGATCCCTTCAATACAGGTGGATAAGCCCACTGTTGCATTTGCTCTGATTTGGTTGTTCACATTACGCATCTACATGGCTTGTTTATTCTCAGTTGAAAGTATGTTCTAAAACACAGGTGTCAAACTCCATTCCTGGAGGTCTGTGTTGTGTGCTGGTTTTCGGGCGTGTTCTCTGCACCGGTGGTTCATTTAGCCAAGTCACTAATTGGCTAAAGAATCCATGACGCCTTGTTCTCAAGGCTTTCATTGACTGCCGATTCACCTGAGACCACAAAACCCGCAGATGTTGTGGCCCCTGTGGGAATTTAGTTTGACACCCTTGTTCTAAAACATCCATTTTAACTTGTCTCTTGTCTTGATATGTTTTCATGTTCCGCTTTCTCATTCTTTCTGTCATGGATTTGACTATCATCCTCAGTTTTTAGGAAAAGGAAGTAATTTAGCATTTTAGCTCACTTGGAGCATTCAGTGTGTTAGCTGTGAACTTTGAGTGATACTTAAATCCATGGCCCTTTTCTGATTTATGCCTTTTGCCTGTTTTCTCATTCTCTAATAACCTTTCTTTTTCTTTTTTCATTTCTTTTTGCCTGCCTTTGCATTGGCCATTAAACACCACCATCTTCATCATCGTCCGTCCACCCACATGACGACTAACCAATCATCTCATTCGCTCAAACCAAATCGCAAAAAAAACACTCGTGGCCCAACTCCCCAAATAAACGTGGCCCCCGCCAACCTTTCAGCGGGATTCATCAAATCCCCCCTGTCCCAGATGAAGCTGGTAGAGGACAGTGCGGAGCTGCACTGTGAGGTCACAGGCGACCCCATCCCCGAGGTGCAGTGGTGGTACATTGAGGGGGAGGAGCCTAACGAGACCTTCACGCACCTCTTTGACGGGGCGTGGGGGGACCGGGTGCGGATCAACGCCACGTACGTCCACCACGCCACCAGCGCCCTCCGCGTCTCCGAGCTCGCGCCCAGCGACACGGGCACCTACGAGTGCCGGGCCTCCAACGACCCGGACCGCAACGACCTCCGGAGGACCCCCAAAGTCAAGTGGATCCGCTCGCAGGCCAACGTTATCGTTTTCGAGTGTGAGTGGTGGTCCCCCAGACCACCAAAAGAGGGTCTCTCTTCAAAATGGAAGGCGCGCTTCTGTCAGACCTCCCCCCCCCCCCCGTTTGAACCCCCAAACCTTTCCAGTCTCACCCAGAGCTGCCCCCCCCCCCCCACAGCCCCTGTTACGCTGGCATGTTTAAGCAGTATTTGTAGGCTGGGCAGCAGGAATGGTTCCTCTGTGGTTTTTGATATGCACCTGATCAGGGGACTACTTCCCACCTGTTCTGTATTTTTATTTTTTTATTTTTTTATTTTTTTGGCTGGGCACCTCGGTCTCTGTAGGACCTCCCTGCATAAATAAAGGAAAGAAATTAAATAATTAAAAATAATTTCTTTGTTTAACAACTGCAGAGGAAACTGCATATTTTTCTTGTTTTTTAGTTTATTCCCGGTGCTGTTCCTGTATAGAGCTTCCCTGGAATCTAGTAGATGTGTCCATTTCTGTTGCTGCTTCGTCACCTTCTAGGATGCCCCCTCCCCCCTCCCCCAAATCTGATGCCTATTTATGGCCTTATCAGGGTCCAGTGCAGGGCCAGGGACTTCCTGCAATATCTTGGGGTGAAAAGTCAAAAGGAGAACGTTTTATTGAGTGATATTGATCATATGGCATGAAATTTGCACAGAGAGCGGCAACATTCTTTGTTTAAGAAGTGTGTCATTAAACTGTCATGTTCTCTTTTTTTAAAAAAGGGGGGGGGAAAGGTGGTCTAACTTGTGTCCGCTGTGAGTGCATTGCTTGTATATGATATAGAGACATTTTGATAGATGGACATGACAGCAGGCAATGATGTGGTTGGCATTTGTAGACTTTAGACTTCACTGCTGTTTGGTGTGCTGTACCTAGATTTTGCTGCTATTTTGAAGCAGTTTTTCTCTGAAGTTAGCCGCCCCTTAGTCCAGTTAACCACTGCAGAGCCGTTAACCATTTTCTGATTTGCGGCACAGTCTTCCGTCACCCATTTTGTCCGCTGAAGTGTACCGTTTGACCCTTAAAATGGCGTGAGATTTGTCGCAAGATGGCTGACGTTTTTTAACTCCTCCTCTGGCCTAACAAACCAGATCAAAGCTGCCCGTTGGATGTTAGCAGGCTACTGCTTCTGCTTGTAGTCCTCACGATCCGCTCTTAGCGTAGCCTCCCTCTGTAATTCCCACACGCTTCCCGGTTATTCCTGGATCAATCCGCTCTTAGCGTAGCCTCCATCTGTAATTCCCACACGCTTCCCGGTTATTCCTGGATCAATCCGCTCTTAGCGTAGCCTCCCTCTAATTCCCACACGCTTCCCGATTATTCCTGGATCAATCCGCTCTTAGCGTAGCCTCCCTCTGTAATTCCCACACACTTCCCGGTTATTCCTGGATCAATCCAGTCTTAGCGTAGCCTCCCTCTGTAATTCCCACACGCTTCCCGGTTATTCCTGGATCAATCCGCTCTTAGCGTAGCCTCCCTCTGTAATTCCCACACGCTTCCCGGTTATTCCTGGATCAATCCGCTCTTAGCGTAGCCTCCATATGTAATTCCCACACGCTTCCCGGTTATTCCTGGATCAATCCGCTCTTAGCGTAGCCTCCCTCTGTAATTCCCACACGCTTCCCGGTTATTCCTGGATCAATCCGCTCTTAGCGTAGCCTCCCTCTGTAATTCCGCCTTCCCGGTTTTCCTGGATCATCCGCTCTTAGCGTAGCCTCCTCTGTAATTCCCTAACGCTTCCCGGTATTTCCTGGATCAATCGTCATTAGCGTAGCCTCCCTCTGTAATTCCCACACGCTTCCCGGTTATTCCTGGATCAATCCGCTCTTAGCGTAGCCTCCCTCTCTAATTCCCACACGCTTCCCGGTTTATTCCTGGATCCTCTCCAGGAGCCTCTGAACCTTTCCTCAGTCACACCTTTTGGTCTCTGTCCAGAACTGATGAAACTCTTCTGCACTTGTTTTTTTCTACTCTCAGCTTGTAATTTTTTGCTAGATTGGTGGTTTTGACTTTAATGTGTCTCGGCACTAGAAATGTGTATACGGAGACACATCGATATATACACACACACGCACACACGCACACAAATTGTATACAAAACGTGTATTGAAGAAGTGAACTAGATAGGAAAATGATCTTGCCTTCTGTAAAAAGTTTTACGGAGGCAGTAACTGTGAAAAGTATAATTGCAATCTGTGAATGGTCTTCTTGCCAAAGTTGAAAGGTAGGCTACACACAGCTGTGTTGAGGCAGTTACAGGGGTTGAATTTTTGTGTTGGTGGAACATTAGCGTTTGGACATTTATCCTTGTATCTTTTGGGGGGTACAATTTGTCAGGTTAAAAAAAAAAAAAAAAAAAAGATCCAGAGCACAGATGTTTCCATTTAATGGTCTTCTTTTAAAAATAGTTAAAAAAAAAAAAAAATTGTTTTCTTGACGGTAAGTCAAAACATTTCACACAGAAAGTAAGGTAAGGGGGAAAACTAAACGAACAGCCGCTGACCTGCCTGCTGTGTTTTTTCTGTGTGCATGTTTTGACTGCTTCCTCTCGTGTTGTGTCAACACAGACCCTTTGATCTTGATCAGCCCTCCCGAGGTGAACAATGTGACCTCAGCGGTTCTCACCTGCAACCTCACCAATCCGCTGTCGGCCGTCAAAGGTCACTACTGGGCCAAAAACGGGAAGGTGATCGAGGCGACCAAGGTGGACACTTCGGAGACATACACCGAGTACAAGTATGTGCACCAGCTGTCGTTTATTTTTGAACAAATTAACTTGTTTGGGGAAAACCCATCCCCTCTATGCTGTATCTTTGTGGAATTTGAATCCATTTGTGAAATGGGGGGGCGGGGGGGTTCTATATTATACTCTGTATGGTTATGAGCTTGAAGCAAGAAGATAACGTTCAATGTAAGGACTGATTTTAATACTTTCCAAGGCTTACAATGTGCTCCATGCCAGAGCATAGAGGTTAGGTGGTGTCTTGCTCAGGCACTTGCTGCCCAGGTGGTTGAACGCACCCTCGACTCGACATCGGTCTTCTCTGAGCTATACGCCTTCTAATACTGTGTCCTTTAATGTGGTTGTGCTAAGAATACTGTCTTTTTAGAGATTAAAATGAATAGAAATAAATAAAACGGCGGTTTCTCCTGAAGAATTGTACTTTTGAACTCGCAGTACTTCCAGATACGGCGCGGGGACCAACGAGCCGACGGTGGCGTGATATTTGGCGTGACGAGCCAGCGCCCCTCTCTCCTGCGCTCACGCCGTCCCCATCCCGCCTGGCTATCCCGCGCGCGCCGGCGGCGCGGTGCGTGTAGCTCCTCGGCGGGCCTGGCTTAGCCCGCTAGCCTCCCTTTCGACTCTGGCCTCCATTCCTCAAGGAGAATGGCGGCGGAGCGCCCCCCCCCCCCCCCCCCCGGGGCTGATGGCGAGTGCGCCATTGTGTTGCGACGGCGGGGGAAGCCGCCCCGCTTCGTTTCGCCTGCGTGCGGTCGGTCGTTTTATTTCACCCCCGAATCCGTCAGCAGGAAGGCCTTCTCTGCCCCGCCTCCCCCGTAAAACATCTGAGGCTTATTGTGCTGTGAAGTCACTGGCAGGACGCCTTTGATTGGTCGGAAGCGTTCGAAGGAATTTAAAGGAAACCGATTGTCCAGGGCGACCCATTCAAGTTTGAAGCGTTAATTACTCTTGTTTGGTAACGACGATTGTTGTTTTGCTTTAGCATGCCGAAGATTGACAGCCACTCTGGAGGAGAGTACAGCTGTGTCTTTCTCTGCACTCCAGAGGTCAGCAACAAGATTTTGGTGAAAAGTAAGTATTCCGTTCGCAAAATATTCCCGTTACAGCCGCGAATCGGGCGAGCGTGTCCGATAAGGGTCGCCCGGCGCGCTAGGTGCTTGGACAAGTGCTTTCGGCTCGACCGAAGCTTTGTGCGTCTGTGCGCCAAACAAATATTTGCGTGTGCGATCTTATCGGAGCAGCACCTCGATCGCCCTCGACATTCCTTGCGGTATCAGAACCGCGATGTGCTACACACTTCCGTGAATTCACGGTTTTTTTGTTCAAGCTCGAAGCGGTGGGGTGCGGTCGGGGTGGGGGTGTCGGGCGGGGGGGGGGGGGGGGGGTTCAGTGCCAGTCTTTGTGCAGTCTGTCTGAAGCATCCGGCGAGTAACAAATAGGGTATATTTTTGTGCCCCCCCCCCCAGCTCCCCTCCACGTCGCCGCGTACAAGCACTCTGAGCACGGCAACGAGAACGACAAGGGCGCGCTGGTGTGCGTGAGCCACAGCTACCCGCTGCCCACCGACTGGAAGTGGTACGCCGTCCGCGGGGAGAACGGGGAGAAAAAGGTACGCCGCCTACCCCCCCGAATCCGCCAAAAAAAAAAACCTTTTCCAGGCCGAATCGAAAACCACACAACCCCTTTCATTACATTACAGACATACAGACAGACGTTACAGACGTTTAGCCAGACGCTCCTATCCAGAGCGACTTGCACAACTCCGTCATAGCGTTTTCATTGCCATCCATTTATACAGCTGGATATAGATACTGAAGCAATGCAGGTTAAGTACCTCGCTCAAAGGTAAAACGGCAGTGTCCTACCCGGGAATCAAACCTGTGACCTTTAGGTTGCAAGACCAGCTCCTTATCCATTGTATTATTGGCCAAACCCACCAAGCAACCTTTCCTGGCCAAATCAGCCAGCCACAGCACGCTCCTGTTCCCTAAGTTTCTCAATGCGAAATAAAGCCACATTCATGACCCTCATTACCTAATCACACCATTCACAATTCAGGCCCTTTGGTAGTTATAAAAAGAGAAAGCAGATATTTTTAAGGTACCCTGCTTTGTCATTATGAATGGTGCCCATTAAAAAAAAAAAAAAAAAAATCCTTTATATTATTGATATACTCAGTACCTGGCTAATGGGGGAAATTACTGAGTTTTGTTTCGTGCAGTTCATTTCATCCATTTTCTTTCGTTTTTCTGTCCTCCCCCCCCTCTTGAGAACACGAGCCATTGTGTGCTTTACGGAATAACTGTAACGCGGCTGCTTTTATGGCTCCCTACCTGAAATGAGGTCTCTCTTACCGCTGGCACAGGCTGGAAGCTACGCACTCTGTGTTTGCACAGTTTGTACAGCCCTGTGTACCCATCGTGCGTAGGGTTCCTGCGTGGGTTTGTGTTGAACTGTCCAAACTGTCGCTCCGCTTAGCGGTCCTGCTACGCGCCAGAGTGTAGCACTAGAGTGTAATGACGGACGTCTGGATTAAATGTAGGGGAAATGGAATGTGATTTGATTGGATTAAAAAAATTAAACAAAAACGCCCGGGCCTCTTATGAGGGGGGGGGGATGAGGTTATCATCACGGGTAAAAGCCGTGCGTTTCACGCTCTTATGCTTCCCTCCCCCCCCCCGCCGCCTCCCCCCCCCAGCCATCGAACGGACGGACTACGACATCAAGAGCACGCCCAACAAGACCACGCTGTACATCTACAACCTGGACATCCAGCAGGACATGGGCGACTACGTGTGCTACGGCGAGGGCGAGATGGGCTGGGCCACGGACCAGATCCACCTGCGCGTGCGCAGCCGCCTGGCCGCCCTCTGGCCCTTCCTGGGCATCGTGGCCGAGGTCATCGTCCTCATCACCATCATCTTCATCTACGAGAAGAGGAGAAAGCCGGACGACATTACCGACGGTACGCGTCGCGGTCCCGGGTTGCTCTGATTGGTTGTTTGTTTTTTTTGTTTTTTTTTATGAATTTGGGGGGGAATTGCAAGTGGAGTCATTGGACATGGATGAACGAAACATGGATTGTTCATGTAATGTGCAAGCACTTTTATACAAATTTGCTGATTGGGCTATGTTAATTTATACTACCCTCTAGTGGTAGAAGCTGTGCATTGCACTGCCCTTTGACTCAGATCGTCTCTTGGAGGAATGCCTCTGAATTATTGCGGACTATACCGTTTCATGGTGCCTTTCTTCCAGTATTAAGGATTTGAATAGTAACTTAATTGTTTTGCACTGAAGTACATCGTTTCTTGTCTGTTTTTCGTTCTCACCTTTTTCAGTCTCTCTATAACGTTTTACTTCTAGTTCTGTTCCGCTAGGCCAGTTTTTTTTATTATTTACATTTTTATTTCCTTGTTTGCTGCTGCTTTTATTACGTTATGGTAAGTGACCAAAACACTTGCATGACCCAGACTGAAGTGGTTTATCTGAGATAACGTGGCGGAGCTGTCCGAGCCTGAATGCACTGCTTTCACAGAACAGCCACTCACAGAGAATGCCAAATGCGTGACTCTTTCACTGGTTTTACTGGCCCCAACGTCAATTTACAATAACGGCCCAGTTAATGGATTCCAGTTCATGCATTCCTGATACTGTGACAAATCTTCTCCTCTAGCTAATGTGATTTTTTTTTTAATCCATCACCAGTGAAAGGGTTGATTTCACATCTGACATAGGTTGATCACGTTCAATTAAGTAGAACGTCAATGCATTTTTCATTTTTGTTTGTTTTATATATATACACATATATATGTATATATTTTTATATTAACCGAGTCATCGTGCATGCGAAGCTGCATCTTGAGAGAGTGAACTTGCATGAGAAGTCATTTTGACTGTGGAGTCACTGGGATGTCATGGGTCCTATCTGTCACTCGGGGTGGAGCATCTGTGGGCAGGTTCACGTGCGTTACAGATCTTGTCTCGGCGATCACATCGAAGCTCTTTGCTCACGTTTGTCCCTCACGCCAGAGCGTATTTATTTAACTCTTTGTGGACCGCAGCGTTGTGCTCATACTGTCATGGCAAGGTTAACTGCATGATCTTTCATCATCCTCTTAATGAGATTAAGGGGTTCAGATTCATTACTGTGTTTTCACATTAAAAAAATCTTATTTTTGAATTCTGAAGGGTATGGAGAGAAAAAAAAGTGGTGTGATAAGATTATTATAATTTAATAAGTGCTAATTTTTCCAGTATGAGTTCAGACATATCTACAACAATTTGCGCTGATGATAGGGAAGAATTTGGCATGTATTCCTACAGTATATGCGCTTCATAGGTATACAGCCCTCAGTTGAGTCTCCAGGAACCTTGTGCTTCTAGGCCAGCGATTGGTTCCTCCATCAAATTACCAATGCGCCCCATTTTCCAAGGCTTGTGCTTGAGTTCGCGGCTGCTTTGGTAGAGTTCACTGTTCCATACACTGCACTGGTTCAACTTCGTCTTCTTCTTCCTGTTTTCTTGGTTCCGTGCGGCTGCCAATCAGATGACGACTCAGGCTCCGCCCCACTGTGAGTAAACGTTTCCTGTCGTTTTCCACTTGTTGACCGATTCAGCGTTTTCGACGTGTACGGTCTGATCGAAATGTCCTCCTCTCTGCAGGAAGAGCAACTCCTCCACCAACCACAAAGAGAAAAACGTGCGACAGAGGAACTCCAATTAAGAGGATGAAGGAGGTGGGTGTGCCCCGGTCGCGTAGTGGACGGGTCTGTGAGCTGTGCTGCAGTTTCTACCGTGTAATTATAGTACAACTGCTGTCAGTAGGCAGGAAAAGCTACATGCAAAGATGTAATGACTCAGAAGTCCACCTAAGAAATCCGCCCCGTTCTTCCTGTTTGCTGTGAGCCAATCAGACTGACTGACTGACAGTCAGAGCCTACCGTTAGCTGCCGTGAGACCTGAGGTTGAATGTAGAGAAACGTTAGCCGGCTCAGACCAGAACTGATGATGTCACAGAGCCGCAGTGGGCGGACTGGCTCCATGCAAATAAGCGGTCACGCTTTAACCAATCGGCGCGCTCGTTAAATACTGAGGGAATACTGATGGAGTTCAGTGAGAGAGAGAGAGAACCAGCCTCCCCAGACAATGTTCTTGTACCACATTTACCACATATACTAGTGTGCCAGGCTGAAAACTCTGTTTTAATACATTTTAACGTGCAAAGACAAATATGGTGGTATGGTGGTATTGACCAGCCTAGTGCCTAGAGCTTAATGGCCATTCTTTAATTTTGTTTTATGTTAATTTTTTGTTGCTTGCTACATTTCAGTGGTTGGAAATGGTTCAGTGGTTGGAGTAGGGTGTGTTCCTGTAGGGGCGGGGGTAATTCAAACTGAATATTGACTGTCCAGATGTGCAGAGAATGGCGACAACCTTTTATTTTTCTTCATCTGCTTCCTGTTTCCTTGCAGGTGTCCTGATGACTACTACACAAGACGTCCAAGTAAAGCATTGAGTTGCTGAGTAGCACGTGATCTAGTGCACCCTGCAATTTGACATCTTCTTGCTTTAGAATACGTGTCCTGAAATACAAGTTTTTTCTGTTTTGTTTTTTTTCTTCTCCCAGCCCCCCCTCTCAAATTTTTACTTTTCTCAATATTAATGTGCTTCCATGGAATGTGTTTGAACTGGAAGTCTGTGTGAATCGGCTTTGCATGATCGTCTTAGTGAAAACCTGTGCGTTCATAGTGAAGCCACTGTAGTAATTATATACAGTATATCTGTGGCAGTGGGTATATTGGTGGATTTAGACTTTTTTTTTTTTTTGTTTTGTTTGCTTCCTCTCTTGTCCTCGGCCGTTGTATATCGGTGCACTAACAGTGCCAGCCTGGGTCACCTGTGGCGGCACGGGTCCCGGGCGGGGCAAAACGAATCCTCTCCACTACGTGTATTCGTTTTTCGCCGACACAATAACTCCCTTGTGGCTGTAGAACCGGGCTGCCCAGCCCCGATCCGGTGAGGTCCGCCGTCCTGGAGGTTTTGATTTCAACCCAAAATTAGGCGCACCTGCCTCTCCTGATTCATCAGCGACGCAAGATCTCTGGCTGTTGAATGAGGTGTGTGTGGTTTTGTTATGGTTTGGAGTGTAAACCTGCAGGACGGTACATCTCCAGGAACAGGGCTGGGCAGCCCTGCTGTAGAAGTATGGACACTGAGAAACCTAACCTAACCTAACCTAACCACAGTGGCAGGATTTTCTATTGAAAGCCTTATTTAACATCACCTGATTACTCTTAATGTGGAATCTTTATTTCCCTTTATGATACTAATTATAAAGTATTTCAGAAAATACAGTGCAGCACCTACAAATTGCACACAGCAGTCTTTGTAGTGTATGTTTAACAATACTATGTTAAGTCCAGTATTGGGCACATACTCTTAACACCCTTTAATCACTGACATTTTTTTTCCATTTTATCGTTTTCTAAGTTGGTTTTCTGGTATGTTGTTTTACGGTGTAAGATGATCTCAAGTCATGTTGCCTCCGCTTCATGTCGTGTTTGTAGACGAATATCTTCGGTGTGGTAATAAATGGACCAAGTGAGGGGGGTGGGGGGGGGTGGCATCTTTTTGAAAAGTTGATTTGCAAAACAAATCATCATTTATAAATTCAGAACAGTAATACTTGCTGTATTCCAGTATGTTAATTTCCGTTTGAAGGCCTATGAAGGAACTCTTTGAACTCTCGCAGGTATTATGAAGGGGATTCGGTGAAAGCTGTCACTCACCTGTTTTTACCCCCCCTTTAACCCCCCTCCTCCACCCCCCCCCCCCCCCCTTTTTTTTTTGGGTAGGCATTTCAGAAGTCATAAGCTGCATTCACTTAGTATTGTGTCTGAATGCGTGTCATTTCTTTTCATTTTAATTTGAAACGTATGTTGAACCTTAAGACGTGAGATAAGAATAGAAATAAATCTATATAAATATATATACATAAGTTATTTTTTGCCTGACTTCACGAGCAAATAGCTTAAAACACCGCTGTAATGACTTGCACAATCTTAATAAAGTTTCTTTGATTTGATTTTGGCCTGGGTCAGATTTGTGCGCTGTGCTGTGCTGACGGTTGTCTGGTCCGCTTGCTGAGACGCTCCGTGAGCTCTTTTAAACCCCCGACCCCCCCCGGCGTCTGAAGCATCGAACCACCGAGGGGGCTCCGTTTCCACCGGCGACGAAGGATTGTGACACGGCTGTAAGTTCCCTGCTGATTGGTCGCCTCACTGGGAAGGGTGGCTGTGGTTGGAGGGAACGTAAATCCGTCTCCTGGCGCGGAGACCACTTCAGCGCCCGAGCGGTGCGGTCGAGTTGGGAAGAGTGCACTTTCTGTTTGGGTGTTTAACCAGTCAATCAGTCGGAGTTTGTCGGGGTGTTCTATCATGAAGAGGACAGTCCTACAGACTAAAGCCTCTTCCTCCTTGTCTCTAAAACACTTGGCTATGCTACATAATAAAATGCAGATTTCTTTTCCGTAACCACCTCCTTACATTACATTACATTTATTTGGCAGACGCTTTTATCCAAAGCGACGTACAAAAAGTGCATTTCATGGTCATAGACAACTGCTAAACACAGGTTCAGTAAGGTACAATACTTATTTTGTACAGCTATTTCTAGCCAAGAACACAATTCGCACAGTGAACACTATTCTGACCTAACCTCTGCAAAGCCAACTAGGCAGAAGAATAAGCTACAGTATTAGGACAAATACAAATTACCAAAGAGTAAGTCCTTGACCAGCCTCGTTTCAGAGCTGGTAACGCTACACTCTAAACTTTTCAGTGTTAAATGAACTCTTACAGAGTTGATTTCATGTACCCATGTACCCAGAGTTAAATGAACTCTGGACATTTTACTGGGTTTAAATGGCGACAGTACCGGGCAGCTTTATGAACGCCGCGAATCTTTGCTCTGCCACGGTCCGTTTGGAGCTCTCTGTCTGGAAACCGAAAAGCCCCCAAGTAATTTTCCAGAAAGACGAGTCACTCTGAGTGGCTTTAAAAAAAAAAAAAAAAAAAAAAAACGATTTTCGCTTTCAAATAGCAAACGAGCAATACACGCCCGTTTATCCCGACCCCGCGATAAGCACGTCTTATGTGCGGTAATGTCTCGTTTCTGCGCAAGCTGCCATTTGCATGAGTAAATTCTTATTCATTCTGCTAAAGGCTTGTTTTGTGCTGCCTTTCAGAAAAAAATGTTTCTGAAATTGCCTGGCCTGTTTCTAATGGAAAACAGCCATTATGATTCCCCCCCCCCCCCCCCCGCGGTAGTCTAAAAGTAGCAACAGATTTTGGGATTGTTGTGGGCTGAATCAATAATGGAAGACGTGTGGAGCCAACTCGGTTTCAAAGGGTCGTAATTCATTTATTCACCTGGCTATTTTTAGACTGCCACAACCCCAAGGTACAGATGTAGTCGCGTGTGTGTGTGTGTGAGAGAGAAGCCATTCACAAATTCTGTTTCTTGCTTGGGTCCCTACATTTTTAATGCATCTATGTATTCTATTTTTCACGCACACACACACCCACTCACACACACACACATGTATGCGTGTATAAATATATTATATATATATATGCACACATTACATTATATAATGACAGGAATTTGATGGGTTTTTTGTTTTTATAAATCATATATAAATCAAATGCATATATATCCTATTGTGCTCCTGCACCCCAATGTTATCTATGTATCTGTTTTATATATGTATTTTGGTGTTAAAGTGAGCTGAACGCTTTAAATATATTGAGAATGTGACTGAATAAACTGTAGTTAAGTGTCATATCAGGCTATAAAATAAATTTGCATCGATGCCTCTCAACTCAGCAACTGGTGTTCTACCCATATATTTACATATATAATAGTCAAGGACTTTAAATACCCTGGTGTTGACATCTCTCTCTATGCACTGAATTGCTCTGAACAACTTTCAAAACACATTTGAGCAAAACGAGGCTAATCCCACAATGATCTCACTCCCAAGTTCTTTAAAGGAGTACCATGGTGATTTTCACACTTTCTCGGTTTTATGTGCTATTTGCACAAGAGGCATTGAAGAAACACAACGAGCAAAGTATTAAATATGTCCGTTCTGTATTCTTGGAGAAATATGCGTTTTAAATTCATCGTCGTATTTTCAACCGGTTGAGAAAGTTGTCATTTTGCTACGTCATTAATACAGTAACCACTCCCATTTCCACGCCCCGTAAAGAAATCTGACAGGACACACCGTCCTGCTGTTCAGACAATTCAAATATTTGACTAACGTTAGGTTCACTTAAATTAGAGTGCCTTTAGATTATTTCTGGTTATATTCATTTAGCTAGCTAGCTAACGTTAGCTAGCTAGGAGGTTTGCTTTCATAAGGCAATGTTATCGATAACGTTAGCTTGCTAGTTTGCTTTTATGAGGACGTTATAGTTGTGCTTTTATCTTAACTTGGCTAGCTAGATATCAAAAATTATCATTAGATATAAGTCAACGTCCTTACCTTAGCTATCTACCGATACTTGATATACTAGCCCTACTAAGCTAGCTAGCTTGTGAAAATTCAGTCTCCCAAAGAGAGCGCATATCATGGGGGTAGCTATGGTAACGGGGCACGGTCTGTCAATCATAGCTAACTGACAGTTCTCATTACCACGCCCAGACGGTTCGGGTGAATTTTTATCGTGGGAAATTTAGGCTTAGAAAAATACGTTTTAAAGTACATTGAAATGACTGAAGAATAAAAAAATTATGCACATTTGTTTTGTTGTTGCCTGAAGACAACTGGGAAGTGTCACGTTCAACCACCATGGTACTCCTTTAAAGACCAGAAGCTATTTAAAATGTAAATTTTTGTCATGTAGTAATGGACTCACTGCTATGATTCCACTATTTCCAACAAACAGTTACTAGAAAAAATAAAACCACATCTGATTTTTAAAATTTATTTTAAAGGGTTGATGTCCCACATTTTAATTAGAAACTTTAGAGTGTGAGAAATGTCTGAAGGGTTAACATCTCCAAATGAGAAATATGATTTCTGGTCTTTTGGTTTTTACACACCATTGCAACCTACTGTTTCCTGGCAACAAATTGAGGAGAATCTGGTGCATCCAAGTGCCATTGGGTACAGGGTGTAATCCAATCAGGTGTTTACTGCAACGGGCCAAGTTTCATTTTGGCGATTTCATTTATGTTCTTGCAATTTGGCAAGCGTTGTGAACACATATTAACACAAAGTACAAATGGAATTTGTTTGCCCCAATTAGACCAGGCTTGATACGGTGTTACATACTATCCAATCTGCATGTAATCAGAGCTCTAGGTACAATTTAGCTAGGAAAATGGCGAGCATTGTTGGGCTGAATGGCCTGTTCTCGTCATTATGTTATTTTATGCTATGTTATGTTAATTCACACTTGCACATTTCTAAGGGATAAAATGGACCTAGGTTTACCAATAGGCTTGACAATTAATTTTAAAATTCAACATTAGTTGGTATATTTCACATCAAGTCATACGTTTAAATTTGTGGTATTGCATGCTGACAACAAAGCAAAACTTAGTCAAACATTTACCATCATGGTGACCAAAAAGCACAAAGGCAAGGCCACCGTACATTTCTTTTAGCTTTGTGATATATAACACAATTCAGTGCTTCATGGTGGAACTTCAGAAATCCTTTCCAAAACGATGATTTCCTCTTGCCTGCAGTGATCTCCTTCCTTCCTTCCTATTTCATTCCTTTTGTGTCATTTCTCCAGGCACCTCTCCATCCTAAATTAATTCAACCGTATATCTACGCTCAGTTCTTTTATTGTCTGCCGCTAATTATGTGCCATTTAAAAAGGTTCCTAATCTTTGGTGGAATGCATCTCTTCACATGGTGACACACAGCCCCCCCCCCTTTCCCCCCCACCCCCCTCTTCCTTATCCCACCCTGTGTGAAGAAAAGGATGATTGACAGGCAGCTTTGAAGTCGCTGATTTGCTCAGTCGCTGTCATTAAGACACGGACGCGACTCTCCAAGCTAACGCATCAAAGCCTTTTCTTCAGACTCTTCCAGCACAACATGTTACACAGCATCTTACATCTTCTCTCTATTCAGATCTTCATTTATTCCCACTGTATCATGCCCTGGAGTTCATACACTGCACGCACTGTTTGTTGTACTTACTACAAAACATTTTAAGTTGCACTAGTACAGAGTACAATAGTACAGAGATAAAGAATATATAATGAAGCAGAGGAAGCTTGTTTGGATACAGTTTTATAGAGAATGTAACTGTGTTTTTAGCAAAGACTCATAATATATACAAGGCTTAGAATACTTGCATTTTATTTTTTTATTCTGGATTGCCCTTAGTAAGACAAATGTATGTACTTATTTCATGTTAAACACACTTGAAGTGTTGGTAGTGCCACACACACGCACGTCACACATGCACGCACACACACGTAATCCACATTAAAAAAACACATGTTGCTGGCCTAGTGCAGCCTTCATTGGAGAAGAAAGACACGCCCATGAAACAAATAATTATAAATAAATGAATAAATAATGCCAGGCAAAAAGGTGTTCCAGATGCCTGGCGTGAAATGCACACCTTTCACCTGATAAGCTGAATACACTCAGCTGCTGCTACTGCTGGTCTCGTGTCCATTACCTGGGGTTTGGGCATTTTCCGTACGGCGCAGATGGAACGTTCGGCTTTCACCTGAGCCGGTTATCTCTCTGATGGAACCCTTTCACCGGGCCGGCACACCTGTGCTTCCGTGGAGACCGAGGCCGTCTCGAGTTCTGCCGGGGGGCCCCCGTCACCTTACGGCACCGAGAGCGAGAGAGAGAGAGAGAGAGAGCGGAAAAAGGGGCCAGACGACGATTCAAATATTTCCATAACATCCCGTCTGAGTCATCCTCACCCTCACGGAGAGAGAGACCACACACGGGGGGGCACCGGTCCAACTTCATTTTAGCTCCATTTTTTTTTTTCCTGGAACTCTGCCTTTTATGCAAATGAGCCTTGAGAATTGTGCCTTAAATGTGTCACACCAGGAAGTGGGAGTGCCAGCCAGCCAGCCAGCCAGCCGCCGCTGAGTTTTTGAGTCTGACGGCTCACCGGGCTACTCTGGCTACTAAAATCTGCCCGCATCCTTTAAAAAAAAAATAAATAAAAAAAGAAAAAGGCAGGAGTCGTCTGCCGCTCATGGTTCCCATGGTAACACCTGAGGCGGCACCGCTTTAGCTGCCTCCACATTCTGGACTGGCAGGGCCGGCCCTGTTCAGCGGGAGCCTGCAACCTTTCAATGTCATTGGCCCTGGCTGCCGTCGTCAAGGTAAGTCAAGCAGCGCATAGCGAATAGAACCGGAATCATCGCTTACGTTCCACCCGGCACCGCCTGCACATCTCAGTCAACGACTGTGACCTCACAATGGCCAAACTCCGTCTGGCTTGTCTGTCTCGCGTGTGTAATGTCAAACAGTAGGCACTCATCTTTCTCAAAGCCGTGCGTCAGTTGAGAGATATTGCATCCATTCTGGGCATAGATTGTACCCATCTCAGCTCACCGTTCACTGTAGTCCTCTCCCACCCTAGACATACTGCTTCCATGTTTTTGTGAATGGGTTAGTGATTTGCCCCTGTCAATAAAGGTCAAATGTAGAAACTAATGTAGCTGTTATAATAAGATTCCAAATCCCAAACTTACCTTTCCAAATGTACTTTTTAAAATAAATAAATAAAAATAATCATCAACCTGCTCTTTATTATGTTACATGCAGAAACTGCAAGTGCCAATGAACTGATGACAGTTTATCATTTTTAAAAGTCCGTCCCTCTCTGCATGTTAAACACGTTTAACCTCTGTTTTGCAATATATTTTCGGAGCAAGGAAGCTTAAATAAACACTTGATTTAAAAAAAAAAGAAAAAGAAACGCGCAGTAAGTCATCTATGTGACACGAATATTGATTTATGTTGTAACCGAGCATCACGTTGCCTTGGGACATATTCGATTGTTGCAATTCATGCGAGTGTACCCCAGAGGGCGCTAGTCCATCATATAAAGTTCTGATAGGCGCGCCCCTCAAGAAACTGGGGTATCTGAACTTGTGGCATTGTGAACACCTTTTGAATTGAATTGCAAATTCGTTTTAAGAAAAATTGAGAGCTTTCTTCCTACAAAATCCCATTATACGTGATTCATGTATAACTCGATTTCCACAGAGGAAATAGCTATTGGAAATAGCGCAGTAATTCTAAAAGTTCTCCATACTCAACACATACGGTGTAACTGGCTTCTATCGCATTTTAAAAGCTATTTTTAATTTGATCTGTCATGACAAGAAACTTTCTCAGTTACAGCACCAGAATATATTTTTTGTCTCTGATTTTAGTAGGCCTATTTTACCCCCCAGTATTCACACAGCCATTACATTTTAAAGAATAGAACTATCCACTGTCATCACTAAAACCGTGCCGCGTGCGCTTAACCTTGGGACACCAGAACGCCGTTCAGAAGAGCAATCTAGATTTTCTGACTAAGAACCGCATGAAAAATGAATTAAATTAAATTAAATTAAAAATCACTAAGTCACCTGTTTTTATGTTTATGGTTTCTCTCTTGTTATATGCCCCTCTCTCTATTTCCCTGTCTCTGTCTGCTGTCTCTCAAGATAATTGGGACCAGAATTTGATCTCAATGTCATGGACAAAAAAGGGGCTTCTGGCGGGTCTGCCGCGAGCAAGAAAAAGAAAGGCAGCCGCAGCCGTAGCAGCCATAGCAACGCGACTGGGACCGAGGTTAGCGGTAGCGCTGGTAGGAATAACAGCACAGGCTGTTTTGCGCTCGTTCCCGCTGCTGCTGCCGCCGCCGCCCATCTCGGTCCGGGTCCAGAGCCCGGAGCGGATAGCAGCTCTGTCATGGACGAAGCGGAAGACGGCGACGAGGAGCCCAAATTCCAGCAGCCAAGATCGCGCCGGGCCGGTGGCAGTGGCAGCAACGACGGCGGAGGTTCTGGCGGCAGTATTAGAATGAAGAATTTTACGCCAGGAGGGGGAGCCGCGTCAACAGCGAGCAAGAACTCCAACAACAATGAGCTCTGCCTCCTGAAAGGCGAGGGGTCTACACCTCCTGCTTCTGTAGGCGCCACAACATCTGCTGCTTGCCAGGGTGATGGTGTTGGACCTGGCGGCGCCGACAAAGGCGATGGAGGGGACGCAGTCACAGGAGTAGCGGCGACCGGCGTGGCTAACAGTCCAGGTGAGGGTAGCAACAGCACGGCTACCGTCACAGGCATGAAATGCAACAAAAACGGAGATTGCAGGAGGGACCCAGTCACCACGGGGAGCCTGTCTTCTATTATCTCTAAACAGGAAAGGCAGAGCGTTGGAGCGGCTGGAATCGAGGACGGGAAGAGGCGAAGCGCCTGTAATTCCACGACAGCCAGTATGGACGGATCGACCACCCCTGCCGGCTCTCTAACGCAGGGACACGGGGGCGAGACTGCGAGCATCGGCGCCACTTCGGCTGCCGCCGGTGCCTACGAGAAAAAGGACTCCAGGGTTTCGTTCTCCAACGCGCCGAGCAGGAAAGCGTCTTCTTCTGTGCATGGCGTGGGCCAGAGCCAGACCCAACAGTCCAGGAATTCGGTCACGTTTCTCAAGTCCGAGGATGGGCCACAGATCTTTCCCGATGACCTGGACCCCGGGGACAACCAGACTTTCATGCAACGGCAATTCAGTTCCATGCTACAGCCCGGAGTTAATAAATTCTCGCTGCGTATGTTTGGGAGTCAGAAGGCGGTGGAAAAGGAACAAGAGCGAGTTAAATCGGCTGGAAATTGGATTATCCACCCGTATAGTGATTTCAGGTAAGGGTTCATTTAACTGTTTTGTCAACCGCATGCAACGAACACCATTTGACCCATAGAATCAACATGTGCAGACGCTTCAGAGACTATACATTGGGAGTGTTGAGCAGGCGATCTGTCAGGCTGAGTCTGGATCATTTACGCGTTGCACTGCGTGCCCTCCTAGGTCATTTTTGTGATGTTTAGTATGCAGTAATATGTTGTGACTCCCAGGGGCATAGCAGTTGTCTGAGGATTCTTTCCATTTACGATGTGAATTCGATTATTTAGAATCCATCACAGCTGTTGACATATACATAGCCCTATATATGATACAAATGTCAGATGTTCTGTAGTCTTTATTGATTATTTATTAACCTGTTTTATGCTTGATTATGGAATCGTAACGACTTAATTCTGTATCGGCACAACACTCATTGTCTCGGGAAAAATAGCAAAATCTTAGGAATGGTTTTACCATTTCTGGATACGATATATCAGTGGCTAATTAGGCAGACAATTTATTATTAAGTTGTCAACGTGGGCCTGCAATAGTTTCAACGTTACGATTTGAGGCCTCGTGCGTAAAACAGTTCCACACTTTCGGTTTCAAATTCAACCGTCTCAGTGTAAAAACTCAGTGAAGGAAAATATATCAGAAACATAAATCACTCCGTAATTGTACGCGTACTGTAAACTAGACAATATCACGATCCATCACCAGTGTATGTGCAGCGTTTTCTCTGAGTTTCTCATGGTAGGCCAAAAGTCTACAAACCGTTGGGGCACATGTTTGGGTGAATAAAATAGGAACGTATTGTCCCTGGGCCAAACTATCTTAAGTAATGCCACTGAGGGAAAAGTATATTAGCAGTTAACTACTTTACAGATGAAGGGTGCGAGCTTAAAATAACTGCCACGCGGCTGATCGAAAACCTTTTTTTAGATCAGAAGGGACAGACATTTGATTATTGGTGCCTCATCAACACGCTCTTTATTGTAATATGCAAACAAGATGTTCTGGGCTTTCCCTGTCACGGTGCTCTTTTCATCAGTGCAGGTGCGCGTTGATGTGTTTCCCTGTAGTTGCTGTTTGCTTTTTTTTTTTTTTGGAAGCAGCCTACCTCGGTGGGCTATCGTTGGCACACACTTCCATAATGTCACCTTGAAGCGCAAACGTGCAAATAGCCTGCCAACATCGTGTTTCAGAGACGGATTTGTTCTAATAAATCTCTCAAAAATAAGTCTTGTTGCTTATAGTTCCATTTCCTTATTCGCCTTATATTGCTTTCACAGTTTTTGCACAACGCGACTGAATAGTTTTAGTTTGTATTGGCCTACTGTTTTACGACCATATATAGCTTTACGCCCAGGATAGCCTCCTCACTAGATTACTCAATGTTCATGGTAAATGGTAAATTTATATAGCGCTTTTATCCAAAGCGCTTTACAATTGATGCCTCTCATTCGCCAGAGCAGTTAGGGGTTAGGTGTCTTGCTCAAGAACACTTCGACATGCCCAGGGCGGGGTTTGAACCGGCAACCCTCCGACTGCCAGACAATCGGTCTTACCTCCTGAGCTATGTCGCCCACTGAGCTATGTCGCCACAGCTATGTCGTTCACTTTCCCCAAGTGTTTGAAAGGATATATTTTTTTGAAGCTCTAGTTTATTATTTGTTACTCTGGGTTGTATAATTAAACGCTTGCTCAACGAATGTGTGAGGACGAATGGACAGTTGAACAGATTACTCGGCTCTGCAAGCGCTGTGGTTATTATGATGTCCGTTCCTGTGTTCCTCGAGGTTATAGGGGTTGTAGGGAATCACTTCACGCCTTGCTGTTTTATAGCGGAAACATTGCCAATAATCACATCGGGCTGTCTGACAGGTCTGTTCATCCTGCATGTAAATGGTTTAATGAATGAATCTGAGTGCATTTAAAACAAACCACTACAATTTTTAGATTTTGAGTTACTATTTCTCAGCCCCCTCTATACTAAATATTATTTAACTTAATAATTAATGAGAGGGTCAGATTCACTGCTGTTTGCTCCTACTTCTACCACTACTACCACTAATAAAATACAATACAAAATAATGTATTATTATAATTTTTTTTAATTAACAACAACAACAACAACAACAACAACCTCGTAAGTAGCAACAAACCCCATACCTGCCAACAATGCACAGAGAACATTAAATTGAATACACCGAACAAAAACGTCATTATTGAAATAAAGTAAGACCATAAAATCACCCCGGTATGATTTGATGCTGTAAGACAGCGACTTTAAACCGTAATAAACATCAAACGTGGACCTTTTCTGTTTCAAAGCTACGAATGCTGTTCAGGATCGATGTATTTAAGCTAAGTTGCTGAATGGGAAAAGTTACTTGAAAATTTTATAAAACTGGAACCTTCTAGTAATTAGAGAACGCCAGTTTGTGCGGTCCCGGTTTTTGGTTGAATCAAATTTTTTTAGAAAATGTGACGGTTAGTTTGGCTTCAGCACCATAGACAGCACCCACTAGCCTACATCACAAAACACACAATTCCTTTACACCCTATACCGTATCTCTGCTATTGAGACTAACACGTTCACCAGAACCCAGTGGTCCATTTACATCTATCGTTGTTACATAGTTTAAAAATCAAATATAAGTGCATTGCTAATGTCCCATCAATAATGGAGGGCATACACGTGGCTTAATGTACTTGTGCCTCTGGCATCGCCGGAGTTCGAGTAGATATATCGGGTTTCTGATTATTTGTCATGTCACTTCAATGGTTATGAATTCCACATAAAGCATAGGCACATTGGCTATATGTATGCCGTTAATTCGAGCGTCTGATAATTCGCACACTTCTTGACGTCGTACCGCCGGCTAAATAAATTCCACACGACGCAGTAAATGTCACCGAGATGTAGTAAATACGCCGTCAGTGTTGCATTATATGGCGTACAGACAGTTTAATGACAAAGACGTGTTGTAGGACTATGTAGCCTAGCCTACTCTTCGGAGGAGTCACGCGAGAGCTTTCCTCAAAGTAGGCTACCAGAGCAACTGAACCGCTCGCGCTGACTCTAGGCTACTTTCACTGGAAATCCATTTCAGCGAAATACATCAAACTAATTTGAATTTGCTTGGAAAGCGGCGCATAAATCCAAGGTGCCCTAGGGCCCTTCTGAAAAACAGAAAGCCAGTCAGGGCTGGTTATTATCTTTACTGATTTATCAATTTTCAACTCGTGCGATCGAAAAACAATAAAAAATTTAAACTCATGGAAGGGGGATGATTAGCCTACATCTTTGAAATATATACAATGAATTCTGAGACTTCACCTTACACCAAAAGAAAAAAAGGCGATATGACCCTTTCTCTTATAAACAAACTGGAGAGGACAACTCGTGTTTACACAGTGCTGTTCGAAACTGGGCATCGAATTTACCTCCTCGTCTCACGAGAGTGTCTGGACTTAAAAGTGAGGCGTAGACCACGTTGCATTAGTCACGGAGACATGACTCAGCAATGTACTCAGGCGCCTCAGTTTCTTTAAGTGGCATTGAATCGTACTGATAGTTTGATTTGTTTTAACTTTTCTGTCCTTGGGCATAGCGATGCTGTACGTGTAGCGTTCAGCCTGCGCGTGTATTGCGATGCACATTTAAAATTTAGACTAACGGTTAAATTCATTATTCGTTATAAGTTCTCCTTTTAGCATGTTGTGCTGAGTTACTCCACCCTCACTCTCGCACTAACATTGTAAAATACCCTGGATAACTTTATTCTCGTTGCATCACGTATGCATTATACCCTCAAAATAACAATATATGCTTGTAATGTGTCGTGTACACCGCCCTTTTATAAAGGGATAGAGAGTTCCACACTCCCCCTAATACGGTTAAATTTGGTTTGCTATTCCCTGGAGGTCACAAATATTTGGTGTCTTGTCAGGGTCTTGTTTTGTCCCCCCGATTATTTCATTCCTTGTTGCCCGGTGAGAATCAATTCGCAAGGCGTCTCCGGTTTCATATGTCTCTCCAGTCGTTTCAGTGCCCTTGTTTTGACCTTGCAGATACAGAGGAAGATAACGCGTGATCTCTGACTCATCTGAACGGCGTTTTTTCTGGCTGTATTCCTATCTTACAGACAACCGTGCGGTCCTGCTTATGTGCAGGCGTGTCCGGCGCGCTTGAAATCGAGGGTATTGGCAGGTTGTGACTACATTGTTTTTGCTCGTAGCGGGGTGTATTGTTACTGGCGACAGTAGAAACGAGACAGTAGAAGTGTACTTTTCAAATGTCATAAGGATTGCGCGCGGTCAGCGTCTTTTGCTGTATGCAGGAGTGCTCCTGGCGATTTTCAGCGTGAAGCCTCCGACAAAATGCCCAGCATAGAAATTGGAAACTTATCACAATAGTAATCACAGTAATATTAACAAACCCAACAGGAAATTGGACTATACAGGTCCGATTTTGTGTGAATAATGTGGAGGAGAGTTAGGCTATGCAATGAGAGATCAATAATCAAAGTTGTAGATTAAATAATACACCATGGACTGCATACCATAATAAAACAGGCCAGGTCTAAATTTATGCATACAAGGATGTCTTGTGACAATGCATAGGACACACCTAGAAGCATCATGTTATACTGCAGTGTGTCTTTATTACACAGATAAGCACAGATTTGTCATTACACCTGGATTTGTCTCTCGGCTCTGCTTATTTTTCATAGAGACATGTCCCAATATGTCACGGCCCAACGCAGACAACCCTCATTTGCGAAATGGTTACTCCCCTAATTGTCCTTCACTTTTCCTTTCCCCTTCGTTCCTTGTCACCCCAGGTTCTACTGGGATTTCACGATGCTCATGTTCATGGTGGGCAACCTGATCATCATCCCCGTGGGCATCACCTTCTTCAAGGACGAGACCACCGCGCCCTGGATCATCTTCAACGTGGTGTCGGACACCTTCTTCCTCATGGACCTGGTGCTCAACTTCCGCACGGGCATCGTTTTCGAGGACAACACCGAGATCATCCTCGACCCCAAGAAGATCAAGAGGAAGTACCTGAAGACCTGGTTCGTGGTGGACTTCGTCTCCTCCATTCCCGTGGATTACATCTTCCTCATCGTGGAGAAGGGCATCGACTCGGAGGTTTACAAAACGGCGCGGGCCCTGCGGATTGTGCGCTTCACCAAGATCCTCAGCCTCCTGCGGCTCCTGAGGCTCTCCCGGCTCATCCGCTACATCCACCAATGGGAGGAGGTAAGCAGGGCGGTGGGAACATATTCCACCAATTGGGAAGAGGTGTGCAGGGCGGTGGGAACATTTCCCACCAATGGGAAGAGGTGTACAGGGCGGTGGGAACATTTTCCACCAATTGGGAAGAGGTGCAGTAAGCAGGGTGGTGGGAACATTTTCCACCACTTGGGAAGAGGTGTGCAGGGCGGTGGGAACATTTTCCACCAATGGGAAGAGGTGAGCAGGGCGGTGGGAACATTTTCCACCAATGGGAAGAGGTGTACAGGGCGGTGGGAACATTTTCCACCAATTGGGAAGAGGTGCAGTAAGCAGGGTGGTGGGAACATTTTCCACCAATGGGAAGAGGTGTGCAGGGCGGTGGGAACATTTTCCACCAATTTGGAAGAGGTGTGCAGGGCGGTGGGAACATTTTCCACCAATGGGAAGAGGTGTACAGGGCGGTGGGAACATTTTCCACCAATTGGGAAGAGGTGCAGTAAGCAGGGTGGTGGGAACATTTTCCACCAATGGGAAGAGGTGTGCAGGGCGGTGGGAACATTTTCCACCAATTGGGAAGAGGTGAGCAGGATGGTGGAAACATTTTCCACCAATTGGGAAGAGGCACAGTAAGCAGGGTGGTGGGAAATAGGAAGAGGTCAGCAGGGCAGTGGAAAGTTTTCCCACCAATGGGAAAAGGTAAGCAGGGTGGTGGGAACATTTCCCACCAATGGGAAGAGGTGAGCAGGGAGGTGGAAACTTTGCCCACCAATGGGAAGAGGTAAGCAGTGTGGTGGGAACATTTTCCACCAATAGGAAGAGGTAAGCAGGTTGGTGGAAACTTTTTCGACCAATTGGAAGATGTAAGCAGGATGGTAGGATTTGCCCTGCTGGTTGAAAAAGTTGGGTAGAGTCCAGGTCAAAGACACAGTATGTGGAGATGGGTGCTCTGAATGAATGAATTTGGACATATTCCATCGATGGGGCTGTTTAATCATAATGCTGTCGTCAGTTCATTCAACCTTCATTTAAGATTCCCGGTGACAAGTGAGGGTAGGAACCCTCTTTCTCAATGCGCCGAGATTACAAGAGGTATAAGAAATAAAATAAATAAAAGAGATAATAACACATTTATTTAATATGCACACAGCATCGTTGCTTAAGCCTAACATTAACCATGGCATGCTGTCAAGAGTTAATCTCAACGGAAGTGTATGAGAAATCCAGCTCCGGTGCTACCCTGTGAGCGAGTTAAAAGGCAGTGCTCTTAGAATATCCCATAATGCACCTTCCTGTGGATATGTCCCATATTTTAATGCTTCAGCAGTTTGCTCAGAGAGCCGTGCATGAACGCATTCTCCCGAAGGCAAAAAAGCAAATGTCCTTTTTTTTCAGCTCTATCTTAGCCAGCTTGTAAATGCAAATACAAATGCAAATGCAAACAGAGAAGTGCATTTCATCATTTATTCTGTCCAAGGGAGTCAGTTTCAATATGGACAACTGCACATTAAGTCTTACTAATGAATCATTTGCTGTTCTGTCCATTTGTTGTTGCTCAGTGTAAATTTTCAGTGTTAAATCAACTCTTACAGAGTACGTATAGTCCCAGATGAACTTGTACGCACTCTGTTAGAGTTGAATTAACGCAGGACATTTTACTGTGCAGAGAATATTGTTTATCGTCATTGTGGATTAGAAGGCTCGTACAGCTCTGATTGGCTCTTCGCGTCCATGCCGATGCTCGAAGGTTCTGCCGTCAGTTCTCACCTTTTGTCAGCTGAAAGCTACAGCCGCTTACGTCACGCAGTTGGTTCACAGCGCTATCCGATTGACCCGTCGTGTGTCCACTAGCCAGTTGGATCCTTAGCCTTTGTCTTCTGTTAGCCTAAGCCTCCACTGATTTTAATTCTTTGCCTTGTAGTAATCCCAATGGATTCCATAGCTATCTACACGCTCTGTCAGCGATACGCACCAAAGCTCTGTTGTCACATAAATCCCAAGAGAATTCAGTCGCCCCAGATGTTTCATCATTGAACATTGTTAGACCCCTTGTGATAGATGGTGCTGGTTCTGCTGCAGATACCTAGTTGTTTCCCACATTTTGGTAGAATCTCAAAAGTTCATCAGCCACGATACTTAATTATTAAGCAAAATACTTCCACTGAAATAGTTTCGAAAGGCTTTCTTATAAGGCCAAACAACAACCCCCATTTGTTTGTGTGGAAATGACATATTTGACCTGTTAAATGGCTAATTTCACCTGAGCATCTTATGGAGTGGAGCGAATCATTGACTGCCTAATTAAGCATCGCTGATGCCTTTTGAAATTTACTGACGAAGGTGTATTATTATCACATGACCAGCCAGCATTCAGCAGCATCACCATTAAGTGAGAGAGAGAGAGAGAGAGAGAGAGGGAGAGAGGCAGGAAGAGACAGGAACACCAGGAGGCCACTTTTTTTCTTAACTGCTTTGCTTAAACCCGGTTGGCTGTTTTAACACATTTACATCCAAATGTGAATGCCAGCAAACCTGCCAAAAATGGTTGGTCAGAGGGAGTGTTTTTTTTTTTTAATGAGAAATTTTTTTGTGAGATGGTTTTTTATGAGAACTGTGAGACACAACACAGCCCCAGCTTTAATAACCTCATAAATATGTCCGTAAGATGCCCTTGAACATAGCAACACTTCACCTGGGGTCAGCAGATTCGTCTGGGTTTATCACAAACATGTACACACACCCAGGTTGCACAGCTGAGGCTGATGGTGTTAACCAGGCACGGCTGAGGGTGATGGGGCCATAGCTTACATATGAGTGGATATATGAGCTGTTCTGATATATGACCCAGCTGGCACAGCTGAGGTTGATGAGTACCCATGTTGACCAGGCATAGCTGAGGATGATGGGGCCTTAGCTTACATATGAGTGCATATATGAGCTGTTCTGATATATGACCCAGCTGGCACAGCTGAGGTTGATGAGAACCCGTGTTGACCAGGCATAGCTGAGGATGATGGGGCCTTAGCTTACATATGAGTGGATATATGAGCTGTTCTGATATATGACCCAGCTGGCACAGCTGAAGTTGATGAGAACCCATGTTGACCAGGCATAGCTGAGGATGATGGGGCCTTAGCTTACATATGAGTGCATATATGAGCTGTTCGGTTTCCCCAGGGGTCTCTACTCCTTGTTGAGAGGTTTTCTGCTAGCTCACAGGTGGTGCTGTTCAAAATGGCCATCAAAAGGTCACCAAAAGGTTTTACAGAGGGATTACTCTTTGTAATCTTATACCCTCTATAACCTGGTTCTACAAAGCAAAACACCTACAGTAGTGTAAAATCAGTTGTGGTACAGTACATTTTTACATTGATTGAGTACCATGGTATCCAGTGTGGATAAACTGTTGGAGCTGAATTAACATTAAAGCTTTTACTGTGCAGTGGTCTAAAGAAACCTGTGCTAATTAAGATAACGAGAAGCGGGGCATTTATTTACCTTGGAGCTCTAAGGTTTTTGAATATTTATTTTGTAGTTGATAAATGCAATTCTGAAGCAATCATATGAATAATGTGCTTATATTTATTCAGTGTATGCTCAGAGATGCTCGGGGATGAGTCACCAAAACTGAACTGACTTCTGTTGACATATATTATACATTCCATTTTATTTCCTCGTTTGAAGCATATCCACGACGAAAATATTAACCATTAATCATTATGTGAATTTCAACATTTAACATTCATAATTTTGTTTGCGTGTTTGTCCTCATGTGTCCTTGTATTTACACAGGTTGTCCCATTGAGGTTAAAATCTATTTTACGAGGGAGACTTGTACTGGATGGAGGTAGCGGTCATACACATTACCATTACAAATATAAAAAGGATAACAGAGCTGTAGATTTGTATGCGCTTATACTTCTGCTTAGAACACTTTTGTGAAGCATCGTGGAACACAAATTGTCAGTTAACATTTAAATAATGGAGATGTTGCACTCAGAGAAGATGGTTCAGGTCAACATTGTGTTAAATAATACCAGTGACCATATGCTATTGCTTCAGGCTCATTAAGCTCTATTTGGCTTAGTGTTTCTTTTGTACAGAACAAAGTTTAATATTTTTCTTACAAAATGAAAAGAAATGAAATATAAACGTTTGAGGGCCACACCCCCTGAAGAGCTTATGTTCCCCAGTGATTGAACGAACGAGCTGTCATATAAGGGCTTTGACCAATGGCGTCGTATGAGGTGGGAGTTAGGATGATTCCAAGGGCCCTGACTAATTGGGGCCCTCAAAAAAGAGTTGTTTTTTTTAAACCTTTTTTTTTGAGAGCCCCTCAAAGTAATTTTGCTGGGATGGGGGAGACCTGGGGTGGTGGGGCCCAATGTGAGATCTTTTCACGGGGTCCTAAAATCCCTTGGTGGTGCCCCTGGCCACGACAGTGTTTTGTCTGCTCCATGTTTTATTCCCACACAGCGATGGCGCTGTGGCGGTGGAGATTCACATGGCCTCCAAATACAGCCTCCCCTCTCTGCCGCATCCCCCCCTCCCAACTCACCTTCTCCCTCCTGTCTTCTCCCAACCCGCCTTCTCCCTCTCACCCTCTCTCTCCCACCTTCTTCCAACTCGCTTTCTCCCTCCCGCCCTCTCCCACCTGCCTTCTCCCAACTTGCCCACTCCCTCCCGCCTTCTCCCAACTTGCCTTCTCCCTACTCGCCTTCTCCCTCCCGCCTTCTCCCAACTCGCCTTCTCCCTCCCGCTTCTCCCCCTCTCCTCCCCCTCTCCTCCCCTTCTCCCTCCCGCCTTCTCCCTCCCGCCTTCTCCCAACCCGCCTTCTCCCAACTCGCCTTCTCCCTCCCGCCTTCTCTCAACTTGCCTTCTCCCTCCGTCTTCTCGGCCCCATCGATTTCTAATAGAACCTGACCGGAGGGGAAGCGGCAGAAATGGCGGCCTTGCGTGCGAACGAAGCCACAGCGGTAAATTGGCGGGTTGGTTTCTCATGTGTGAGATCACTCACGGTCAATTTTGCCCGATTAAAGTGGTCGAGCCGCGTGCGACGCTCGGCTCCTTGTCCCTTTTTTCCTTTTTCCCTTTTTCTCTTTCCCCGTTGTTCACCGCGAGAGATTTAATTAGGGGAGTTCGTGCCTGTCACGCCCTCTTCCCTGCTTTGTTGTCGCTGTTGTTTTTGATCTTGTTCTGGAAGTTTTACTTTCATGGCTGCAATATGTTTTTAAAAATTCAATTTTAAAGCCCTGTGTAGATCCCATTGATATCTGACTATTGGACCAACCCTTTTTTAAAATCTCACTTTAAGGGACTCAGTAGTGACATGACCATTACAGGAAGGCGCTGTCCATAACCCATGTTTCTCTCTGTACAGAAAAAGAACCGCAAACCAATAAGAACATAAAATATAATGATAATGCGATGTAATCCCACTGCGGTTAAATTTAGAGCCTCATGATTGGACCCTTGGGGTGAGGCCGCAGGGCTGGAGCACTGTCACATGGCTAAGGGGGGGGTGGGGGTGGGGGGTGGTTAAGGGGGAGGGACAAGGTCCTGGAGGACCAGTTTGCCAGAGACAGCGAGATCGGATGTGAAGGGTCGTCAGGAAAGAGCCGCGGGGCCACGCTCTGGGGCCCAGCTGAAAATGGAGAGTGAGGGTTCAGAGTTCAGAGGTCAGGGGTCAGGGGGTGGGAGTAATGTTACCTGCAGTGCCTGAGGCGCCAAGCGTGTGTGCGGTGTGATAGGACGGCAGATAGGCAGATAGACAGTCAGCACTGTGCGGTCAGGGCCACACACTGAACTGGACGCAACGGACAGCTGTGAGATTTACCTGTGTCAGCTCCCCCAGACACCTTTTCAAGATGTACGATTCTCTCTGTCTCTCTCCTACCCTCGCCGCCACACACACTGCCACACGACACGACACACACACACACACACACCTCTCTAACCAGCACACACCCACCTCTCTTTTGTCTGCACTCACACTCGCGCTCGCACACACACACGCACATACACACACGCACGTACACACACAGACACACACACAATCTCTCTCTCTCTCTCTCTCTCTCTCTCAGTATGCCAGACAGCGAATTGCATCAGATAGGATTCAGGGCCGTGCGGACCTAACGATATTCAGGACGGGCCTACCTGCAAATGAAATGCGACGAGACCTGCATATCTTGCAGGGCACTGCCCGCGCCCTTCCAGGAGAAGATGAGCCGCACTGCGCGCTGAAATGCACATTCAGTCCATTACATCGCATTTCATTCACCCATTTAAAGAGAGGAGGCTCTCATCCGCTGCCACTATTACAGTGGGGGAGAACAGAACAGCGCATTGGCCATTCAGCAGTTCAGCCGTGTCTTCAGAGAAAGCACGTACGTCCCAAATCGCAGCTCATTCTGCAGGTGCAGAACTGTATAGAGCACATTTACAGGTGAAGGCTTTTGGGTGACGGTGCTGGTGGCAAAATCACAATCCCACTGACAGAATTCGGCTCCACACTGGGGTACGGTACAGGGTTTTTTTTGTTATGAAAGGTACAGTGTTCCCTCACTGGGTCATGTGTGCCTTAGAATAATATGAGTACTGTGGGCGGATCTTTGAGGGTACCGCCCAGTGACAAGCCATTATACCCCTGTAGATGCACTTTTTTGCTCGTTTTTGGCTGGACTGCAACAGCCTTACCAACATGAATGTCTGTGACTGAGTGAGTGAGTGACTGAGTGATGAGTTACACCATTGGTCGGCCGGTCCAGCCATATACTAGGTTTTAACCTGGGCTTGTTTTCTTCTGACAGTACACTGCACTGCTGCTTGTTTTAAGGGCCAGTTCTGGCTTCGTCCGCTGAGGCTAATTAGGTTACTGAGGTTTCTTCCGACAAGTGTCAGTCCGTGAAGAATTACTGTATGTCCCCGTGTGGCGGAAGGCTTGCAATCTGAATTCCTTCCTTTCATTGACTTTCACTCTCCCCAGACTCACGTCAGAGGCTAAGCCAATGCCCCCGCGCCGCTCCCCTCCCCTGCCCTCCCCTCCCCTCAGTCACATCTCAGTAATTGCTTTAACCCCCAGCGCGCGTCGCCTTGCTTTTTTACCTCGAGTGCGCCGTTCTAAAACAGTCAGAGCTAATTAAAAATACGGGGCGGATTAGCGAGCGCGAGCTTCGACTGTCCTCGCGGCGACAATATATGAACGCGGAGGTCTGCGTTTGGAGTGGAAGTTTTATAGTGACGGTTACGCAGGTCGCAGTCGCGAGCAGGGGGAAGCACGGAGGTAGGCTACTCTCGCAGCGCTCGTTTAAATGACTGCAGTTCGTCCAGACGCGGGCACGCCGGTGGTTTATTTTATTTGTTTAGCTTTTATTTAACCAGGTAAAAGTGATTGAGAACAAATTCTCATTTAAAACACTGACCTGGTGGTGAACGACGGGAAGTGCGTTAATTCACAGCGATCAGCACTGGCGTGCGGATGAAAACATTATTTTTTCTTCCCTCAATCAGTTCTTTGAGCTAGAAAATTATGGAGCTTTTCACTAGTTGCGGGTTGCCTCATCTGCAATCAGAGAAAAACAGCAGTGACACACGGTCAGCTTATGGAAATTGAACTCATTCATTGGGAGTGGTTATTTAATGTGGTAATCGCAGAGCGGGAAGTCATCCAAATCACAAGCTTTTCACCTCCGCTGATGAAATCAAATTAAAAAATGTTTTTTTTTTTTTTTGCCCCAACTAAAAAAAAGCCGTCGGATGACTCACTTGTGTGTGTTCAGTAGTTTGCTTAATGGAGCTATTATTCTCTTGATTACGGAGTTGTAATTTGAGTGAAGCGTGACCCTTAATTATCAAATCAACTCTACGCAACAGAGTGGCTCTCGTACGTCTTTGCGTGTGCATGAAACCGGGCTGCTGTTCACCTTTGACTAAACGAGGACACTAGTTCCGTAACAACTACGGACCACCCCTGGAGTCCGTATACTTACGCGCACATCTGGATCAGTCTCACTAGCGCAGGGATGTCGTACAGTCTTATCCGACAAGTGTCGGACGCCGGCGCGGGTTTTCGTTTTGGCCACCTGATTGTACTCATCGATGTCTCGATTGAAGACCTCGGTTCGTTAATCGGTAGAATCAGGTGTCGCAGTGTTGGGCTAAAGCGAGGGGTCCTCAATCTTATCCAGAAAGGGGCCGGTGTGGGTGCAGGCGTTCATTCCAACCAAGCAGTATAACACACCTGATTCTACTAATCAAGGTGCTTAGCAAAGACTCCAGTGGTTGGTTAGTAGAATCAGGTGTGTTATACTGCTTGGTTGGCATGAAAGCCTGCACCCACACCGGCCCTGTCTGGATAAGATTGAGGACCCCTGGGCTAAATCAACAGAAAACCTGCGCCCACACGGACCCTTTTTTTGGATTAAGATCGGACGCCCTTGCTTGAGCTGGAAAGAAACAGAGGCACGAATTCAGATACATAGCATCTTCTGTGAAGCGCTCTCAGGTTGGGGGGGGGGGGGGGGGGGGGGAATGGATGTTCTCTAAGATCACATTTCCCTTGTCTGTAGCCTTATCCCTTATCCCTTAAGGAATGAAAGGCAAGAACACTGATCCTCCCCCTCCTGTATATTAGAGAGCTTTTTTTTTTTTTTTTTTTTTGGTGTATAGATTGACGTCGGTTTCCGCCATTTAAAGCCCTCGGGGTGCCGCATGATCCTGCTTTTCAGGGTGGGGCCCTAAGAGGCCCTAAGAGGCCCTAAGCAAGGCTAGTAAAGAAAAACAAACTGACAGACAACAAAGGGAGCGTTAGGGCAACATGGCTCAGGAGGTAAGAGCGATTGTCTGGCAGTCGGAGGGTTGCCGGTTCAAACCCTGCCCTGGGCGTCTCGAAGTGTCCTTGAGCAGGACACCCAATCCCTACCTGCTCCGGCGAATGAGAGGCATCAATTGTAAAGCGCTTTGGATAAAAGCGCTATATAAATGCAGTCCATTTACAAAGCCGCGAGCTGAATCTGGAACAGCAGCCCCGACGGTGAACTCCAACTGCACTACCGTCTCTGCAAGAAAAGGGAAACGTTTCCTGTGGCCTTCAAATGGATCGACGAACTGTTTTAGTTTTATTTATTGCCTGGAAACAAATCTTGCGTACCCTTGGGACTTAAAATCAAAATATGCCCACATATTCTAAGAGAGCATCTACTATTATTGATCCAATAGCAAATAAACTATAATAATTCTTAAAATACGCCTATTCTTAGCGAGCGTGATTTCTTTACATTTTGATAATTGTCTTTGTTACAGCCATCAGACGCATCAGTAGTTTAAGACAAATGTTTTCCAGTTCTCAAAGTGAAACATGTCTTCTATCTTTTCAGTTTCTCAAATATATTACTTTTTTTTTAAAAACTTCATTATCAATGTGTTTCTTTAATTTTATCAGTCCGTAATATTTTAAACCATTAATTCTTCTGAGAAGAACCATCTGTTAGCAACAGATGCACTCCTCTTTTTTTTTGCACAGATAGCATGGTGTAATGTTTTGCTACATTCAGTACAAATTCAGCAAGAAACCATATTTGTCATACACAAAATAACTCTGAAGAGAAGCAACAGCTTGTGATCCATCCTTACCAGCATTTCATAATACTATGCAGCTATTAGTACATAAACGTATGTTTATATTTTTCCGCATTGTGAATAAATAGTATCACAAAATCCTGTGTCTTCGCCACATAAACGTGCATTTTTATTGTTGCACACTGGTTAAATGATTTTAACATTATTAATATTTTTATTACATTCATTTAAAATCACTGTTCAAGTTACAAACGTCTAGATCGGGGTTCTCAAACTAATATCCTGGAGGACCACTGTGCCTGCTGGTTTTCGATGCGCTACGGCACTTAAGTGCTGAACTTAAATCAGTGATTGGCTAAAGTCTGCACACCTTGTTTCCAAGGCCTAAATTGGCTGCTTGATTGAAAAGAAATCGCAAAAAGTACCAAAAGAGATTGCAGCTCCTCCAGGTCTGGCGTTTTAGACCCCTGATTTAGACGGATGCCCTCCCATTTTAACACATTCAGTGTTCTATAATACCTACGATGTATTACTTTGAACTTATCGAATATGATTGATTGATCGATGACGCAAATCAACATTTGGCTTCGCTAGATCAATAAAAATGCAGCTGTGAAATCCTTTAGTGCTTTCCCTGTAATGACTGTGGTGGAGTGAGGTGTTTGGTTTACAGCCAGATTGAATTAGGGACTGCACATTGAAATGGCATTAAGAAATGGAACATTTGTGAGTAGACAAACCTTCCCAAATGGAAAAAAGGGCTTGTGGTGATCTGTTATTTTTAAGATCTTAAGTGTCTCCATCTTTTGTGAAGAGGAGTAGCTCATATCATTCTGCACAGAAGGCAACGATAAATTAAGTAGTTCACTTATCAGATGTAATACTGGATACATAAAGTGTGTTAATTGCTTGCTACAGTTAACTGCAGTATCTGAGCCTAATCAGTTGGTTCCCTAACCCAGAATTGTAAAACCCCATTGTACTTGGTGATATATATTTTTTGAGAATGGATAGAACCTCAGTTGATTTCACTTTTCTAAAATAAAAAACCCGCTAGTACTTATTTTTTCTCCCGTCTTCCATCTTCATAGCAGTAGAGTTTATGTTGTATGCGCAAACATGGCACGTTGCCCAATCCATTGTTCTCACGCCAATACTCACTCTAACCATGCCAATATTTTCATTCATAGTATAGCATCTTCCACCAGAGTAAAAATGCAATCATAAAAGGAAATAAAATACAGTTTCCATTTTTATAAAAAATAAAACGTAAATTTCTAAAGTGCTTGTAAAGTATGGGGGACATAGACCATGTACAAATGTCTCTGGTTGTCTACGTGAGTATTGTAGGTTGAACAGATGAGTATGCCCACGTACTCCAGCTGTTCAGAGTTATATTTATAGGTGTGACCGTAAGGCCATTGAGCTTATATTGAATGCGTGCTGGTGTTCTCATGTATGTGCTGCAGTACCAAAAATGACTATTCCAACATGCAGTTTAGGATTCTAATTTACAATAAATCAAAAAGCAAAAAACGTATAGCCCAGAGCCCAAAGGGGATTGGATGACGAGGATGCTCAGCACAGTATGGAGTCAAGTGCAAACACATTACTTTTTATTTTTATGGGCTTTTCAGCTTTATTGGACGGGATGGTGTAGAGAGGCAGGAAGAACAGGGGTAGACAGAGGGAGAGACGTGCTACAAAGGTCGCGCAGTCGGACTCGAACCGCCGATGTCGCTGTGGACAGTGCTCTACAGGCTACGCCACGAGACACCCCCCAGAAAAATCTGGAAACACATTTTCTATGAAAATGAAATATTTGAAAAATGCAAATGCATCTCTATGAAAGAGGTTGCATTCTCATAACTTGCCCGGTGCAGTCATAGGATAATTATGGTTCTGATTCATTTTATTTATTTATTTATTCATAGGATTTACCTTCAGTTCATGAGGGCAACTCCTAGTCATGGAAGCAAGTGCTCTCTTTGCTTATTCACAACTAAAACATTAAACTGAGATGACATTTCATAATTTTGCACAAGGAAAAATAAGGTTAGGTAACAGTAGTTTCATAGTTACATTTGTTTTTCCCTGTGTTTTATGAAGCCTACAAAAGCCTTTTTAAAGTGTCATTTGGCATTTTGCTCAAATTTCCAGGGTGGAGTTTATTAGTTTGAAAATACACTGCCCTCTCCGCGTTGTTGTCGTCTCAAACATTTTACTACTGTCACTTGTGGTGGCGTGATAACGTGTGTGCCCTTATCAAGCAGAATTAGGGTTGAAGGAGAGTGTGTGTGTGTGTGTGTGTGTGTGTGGCTGGCAGCTGTTTAGAACTCTGCCCTAGAGCCCAGCCAGGCTCATCAGTTCTCCTGCCCGGAAGAAACGAATGTTCCGGAGATCGGAAATTTACTTTGGGTTCCTGGGTGTGTTTTTTTCCGGTTCCACCAGGAAGATTCCCACTCTCACCGGAATGGCGAAAGCAGCAATTCCCGGGAATCGGCCTCTTCCGTCTCTGCAGTCTGAATGGGAGTGGCCTGGTTTCCCTGGCGACGTACTGTACGTGGTGCTGCTAGGCACCCAGGCTACCTTGTCACCGCACCTGTTTCTCCAATGTTGGGTCACAGGGGGGATTTGATCAGCGTGGGAAATGTGTTCGCTTCTTCCCCGACCCTTTTTGCTTTTAGCCACACAGATATGCGTTAGATCATAGCGCAAAGGCGCTCACCAGTGTGCTGAAAATAACCTGAAATCAATTTGTGGCCTTGTGAGCTGATGACCTCAGCTAGTAATCATAAGATTGCGGGTTGGATACCACAGATACTTAAACTAAAACAATGAGAAAATATCCCAGCTGCTTCAGTGGATAGCATGCAAAACATTATGCAGATAATAATATTAAAAGTTAAAACTAATAGTAACACCATCATTGGCATCACCGTAATACAGATATTAACAAAAATGGTATGCCAAGTGATCGTTCTCATTGTGGTGTTTGCTTTAGGGGGAAAATGGTGTGAGAATGTCCCTTGTAATACACACTGCTGTTCCATCAGTAACTTGTGCAGGAGACTGTGTGAGTGTGTGTGTGTGTGTGTGTGTGTGTGTGTGTGATTGATCCGCTCGTCCTGCCGAGAGTAACTAATGTCTTGGGAGAGAGTCTGATGACTGGCTGAACCACCGCCCGTGTTTGTTCTGGGGTCATTAATCACGAAAAAAAAGTTTGTCCGCTCGAGCTCGAAACGGGCCTGCCAGCGTCCTGCTGGTTTTATCCCTCCTCTGAGTCCACTGAGCCTGACGGAGAGCCGGAGAGGAGCGGTGAAGAGACTGCCGCGCGCGTGACGACGGCGCGTCGATAAACCGTCTCTACCCCACTGACCGTAATGGCCCCTGACAGCCCCCCCCCGTGCTTTTAGATGCGAGCCGGGAGTCAGCATCTTCAGAGGCAAAAGGCAAGGCAAATAAGGGGCGACATAGCTCAGGAGGTAAGAACGATTGTTTGGCAGTCGGAGGGTTGCCGGTTCAAACCCCGCCCTGGGCGTGTCGAAGTGTCCTTGAGCAAGGCACCTAACCCCTAGCCCCTAACTGCTCTGGCGAATGAGAGGCATCAATGTAAGCGCTTGGATAAGCGTATTAATGCGTCCGTTACATTCCAAATGGATCAAAAGAGATTGAATATCGGAAAAAATTACGTTTTTTTTTTAGCTCTGTTCCGAGTGGAACCGTTCGCTTGCTCATCATCAGCTGAAGCGAAGGTTGAGGGCTGGATGGTGTGGGAGAATCTTTAGCAGATCTTACTTGGTTTTGAGCTTGGAGAAAAAAAAAACATTTAAATCACTTTGAATGTATTTAAATGTATCCAAATCTTCTAGTTTTTTTTTTTTTTTTAAACTGAAGGGCAAACACATCCTGACGCCTCTCTGGGACACTTGCCAGTGTTTGGAAAGGTGTGGCACAGATCGAGCCCTGTGTCTTCAGATGGAGACACAGGTGACGTGGAGGTAATACAAAATCACTAGATATTCATAACTAAATTGTCACTGAAAGTATATATGTCTTTTCTCTGTCATTTCCGGGCCCGCTGTTATGCAGAGTGGTTGGCTTGTCTCAGGTGTGGGGCTTGCTTTGTTTCCTTCTGTGTCCATGGAATGGAAGTTCAGTGAGGAACTGCCTGCACCCTGTACGCCCTCAGACCACCTCCCCCCCCCTCCTCTGGCACGTGCTCACAGGGCGGGCTCTGGCACCAAGCCTTGGAGATGTGCCGCGAGCGCTGTTTACCCAGCTGCAAGCTAGCGCACTGCTAGCGCAGATGTTCCCCGTGATGATATATTGCCGGCAGCGATCAGAGAATGTCTCCTTATTTCAAGCCCTTGAAAAGAGCGCAACAGCTGGAGGAGAACGGGAGCTGGGCTTACTTTCGTTTTGACAGAATCGCCAAGCGCCCTCTCCTACTAGTGGCCACCTACTTCTCGTTTTCTGGTCGCAGCTCGAGCGGTTAGCCGATGACGACAACTGCGGCGAATCGTTTTTTTTTTTTTTTTTTTTAAATAGATCTGAAATAACCGTCAGAAGTTTAAAAGTTCCAGCGCGAATGTTTGTTTGAAGTTTGAGAGAAGCGCGAGGGCGAACCACGATTTGGAGTGTCAGCGGCTGCGACAGCTCGGTGCGAGTGGAGCGTAATGACGGTAGTCAGATCTGGTCGTTGGGTGATTGATTACCCCTGTTTGCGCGGCCGGTGTCTGTTTCTGGGCGGCGCGGGGATTAACGGAGTGGACGCTTCCGTCGGAAATGTGTCCCCTGTAATTCGTCTGATTACCTGGCGTAGTCCCTCTTCACCCCCTCATTAATTCCGGGCTGTCTCTCTCCTCACCCAAACTTTTTAAAATTATTTTTATTGTCTGCCTGAAAATACTTTTTTTTGTATAAATCCACTAATTGTGAAGAAGATGCCAAAACTGTCTGGCATCAAGATGTCACTCCTAACAGAGACAAAAGGAACTGCATCACAGGCATGATCAAATCGAGTGGAGTGTGACTGATGTGTGCAGACAGTAATTGGGTTTGAGTAAAGAAGTTGTGGGCTGGAATGGGTGTGTGAACAAATACCAAAATATTGGGTACAACATAGGCAAAATACCATATATATATATAGCCAGAATATGAAATTCCAATACAATGCTGCTTTGGGAATCAGAGATTAACAAGAGTGCTTAATCTTGTTGAAACAGCAACAAGTGGTCGTACACAGCAAAGTTCTAATTGTTAAATCAACTGTAGCAGAGTTGTTATGAGTTGAATAGGAAGCACATGTATTCTATCAGACTTATAATTTAATGAGGATGTGGTATAAGACTTCGTGCTGTGTGGATGCTGAGGTATCGGGTGCTGCCTTTCTGCGTCTCACACTTGTGTTTGCCCAACCTGTGCTTCATTACATTACATTACATTTATTCAGCAGACGCTTTTATCCAAAGCGACGTACAAAAGTGCATGTCAAGGTCATTGGAACGACTACAAAAAAAGAGGTTCGATAAGGTAAAGTACTCATTATGTAACAGTTATTCATGGCGAAGAACACAGCTCAGTTCACGCAGTAAACATTACTCTGACCTAAAGCTTCAGCTTTAAGGGGTGGTGTTGTGTAAGACGTCCCTAGCCGTCTGAAATATGGGTGTGTGTGTGTGGCGGGTGAATAATTCATTTCCGAGCACTCTTTCTTTATCACCTGCGAGCAGCTATGGCCGCCGTGTCTGGATGTAAAAGCTAAAAATGTCTGGGGGTCTCTCTGGGCACGAAATGACATTCTCTTCACATTTTGTGCGACAGAGAACAGGAAAGGTCAATAATCCTCTCCGGTCTCACTGACATCTTCATTCCCACCCCCATCCCCTAACCCCCAGCCCCCCTGCACCCAGCCCCCCCCTGCTCCCACTCACCTCACCTCTCTCTCCTCTGTTCCCCCAGATCTTCCACATGACCTATGACCTGGCCAGCGCGGTGATGCGCATCTTTAACCTGATCGGCATGATGCTGCTGCTGTGCCACTGGGACGGGTGCCTGCAGTTCCTGGTGCCCATGCTGCAGGACTTCCCCGATGACTGCTGGGTGTCCCTCAACAAGATGGTGGTACGTGCCCTCCGTCGCCTGTCCCCCCCCACCCCTGCTGTCAGTCTCTAACCCCTCCCCTCCTCCGCCTGGCTCGATCAAAACCCATCTACCGATGATAATGATAAGCTGCTGCTGCTGGTGGTGGTGGTGTTGGGGGGGATGCTGATGGTTGGGGGGAGGGGTCGTGTCCACAGACAACTGCAGCATGATCCCTGTTGCATTGGTTTGCAATGTTATGCCGTGTACTTCTTCACACTGAAAGCCATATAATAATAATAATAATAATAATAATAATAATTAATTTTAAGAAGAATAATTAGTATGCTATTATTATTATTATTATTATTATTATTATTATTATTATTCCAGCGTCTTCTTTCTGAAGCCCTCCTGAGTGCACACGGCGCTCATAATTACTCCCCCTCTCGCTCGAATCCCTTCGATCGGAAAACGGTGCGAAGAACCGAGAGATGAAAGAGAAGCTGGGGTTATGCTTGCCTGTAGATGTGTTTATGACAGCAGGATGGCGGGATGAAGGAAGAAAGAAAAGTGGGGGATGGAAAGGGCGGTGCCACAACTGCAATCTTTCTTTCTGGCTTTACCTGCACATAAAGGAGAGCGGTTTATAACACCATCAATCCCACAGATTTTACAAGCTGGGGAAAATTGGGCAACACCCCCATAAGCACTAATAGAATTTTGAATGCTTCTAATGGTAAATGGACTGCATTTATATAGCGCTTTTATCCAAAGCGCTTTACAATTGATGCCTCTCATTCACCAGAGCAGTTAGGGGTTAGGTGTCTTGCTCAAGGACACTTCGACATGCCCAGAGCGGGGTTTGAACCGGCAACCCTCCGACTGCCAGACAATCGGTCTTACCTCCTGAGCTGTTGTGGGCTGTTGATGGAGGGGGTGTTGGATTAATAACAGAGATTAATAGCAGTTTCCCAGCATGCATTATTTCCCAAATCTAATTTTCGGTCTCATCTGCTACACGAGTCGTCTCGTAGTCCGTATCGTAAGCCCACGCGATCCCTTCAGGAAGCAGGAGTTCACGTACAGGTCGTACACGAGCTTTAGACAACAGCAACGCCTGTTCTCACAGAATAACGATGGTCGATAGTTTAAAAATGACAGTTTAACTGTCGAAACTACTTTTGCGTCCGAGTGGGTTTATCCGTTCTGACTGACGGATTAAAGTCTGTTCCTGTCGAAAGCTGGCTTTGTGTTTGAGGTCCGTTCTGTGAAATTGCGTTTGTTTAAACCTGGACTGACACCTTTTAGCGTTCGATAGCACGGATCACATGACGCTGTCGCCTGCCTGGGCCCTGGTCCTTCAGAAAGGCCCTGTGCTTATCGGTGCCTAATCTGCCAGCCAGCGGCTCGCTGGAGTGCAGACAGACAGACCGGGCTGATGGGCTTCTGTCTCCTCCAGGGGATCTCATCCCTGCTGGACACACACACACACACACACACACTCGCACACACACATGCACACACACACACACACACACACACACACGCACACAGAGCTCCCAGCTCAGGATGCTTGCAGATGGGCCTGAGTGCAGGCTGGGATTTTGGGGGCCTCACTGAGAGAGATGGGCTCTGTAAGTGGAGCAGGAGCGGAACGGGGGGGGGGGGAGCAGACAGACGGACACACAGCCAGCTGACAGGAGCTCCCAGGGAGCTGCTTCTGCTTCTCCTGGGCCGCGAGAGGCAGATGGATTTAGGACCCCGGAGAGGGGCAGGGGGCAGGTGTCGGTGCCCCACATTCGCGGACGGGCCCATGTGACGGCCCGTTCTCTCCCAACGCCTCCGTCCCTCTTGGGTTTCCTGGGTTTTGAGTGGCTTTGAGGTGAGGACAGCTTTCTCCAGTGGGGTTGTGCTGCCTTGCAAAGGTGCTGACCTCACCCCCCTCTCCTTCATGCACTGCAAATGGGTGTTTTGCTAGCGCGCGATAGCGCCCGCATTGGAAAATCCCATCGACCCCACGCTAGCTTATGTTAGCTGCCGTCCGGCTAACATGGCGTACCTCAGCGATCGCAGTTGCGACCTCTCGAAAATAATCGCTTCCAGGCCAAAGGGCGCAGCGTGAAGCGATTCGTCTCCCCGCGCCACTCAAGACCGCTCTGCTTTGAGCTGCGGACCAGCTCGCAGTCGCCGCTGCGCAGCTGCGCAGCTGTTCGTCCGTCTTCAAGCCGTTCAGCCACAGCGCTAGTGGGCTACCTTCAGGGGCGAGCGCCGCTGTTTCACCGAGAGAGAGATTTCACTGTGCGAAAGTCCTTCGACTGGTCTGCACCCGCCCCTCCCAAAGGTACTCACCCTTTAACGAGTAGCTTTTTCAGAATGTTTTTTTCAAAATTCTGAGTCAGTGTTCTAGAACCTCCCCAGTAGCGATTGTGACATCAGCATTAGAATGTTCAGTCAAGAACATTCTACTCACGCGTTTGTTGATCTCGCGCCTTAAAAGGATTAAAACGATGTCCTGGAATGTTTGTTAAATACGAAAAACTACTCCTGTCGACCGCGTCCGTTCTTGGATATCCCAGCCCCACGTGTTGTCCGGGGATTAAATCCCGGTTGTGGTTGAATGGTTCGGATATCGCTGCTTTCTCGTAACGGCGTGACCTATGTTTGCGGCCCCCTCTTACGTAAGTCAAAGGAAGGCGCTCTGGGATCGGTCTTGTTTTCCGTAAATACGCACGCACGCGTCACCGGGTCAGAATAATACCTGACATCCTCCGTTATCCATCTGTATCCTATTGAGCTTTCTGCCTGGAAAACCTGGAATAGATTAATCTGTATGCCGTAGTGGGATTTCATTTATGTACCCACACTGAGACCAGATTACTGAATAGAAAACGCATAATCACACACTTATGCATGCGCACAGAACACACACACACACACACTTGAATAATTTATGTGAATTCACAATGAAACATGTAATCACCCAAAAGGATTCCTGTGTAGATGCAGTGTGTGGATTCTTTGGCATTGGGTCCCATTTTGTTTCTCATCACGTGTGTGTAAATATTGAGGATCTATCGAGGCCAGTGGAGGGGTGCGTATCGCATCGCCTCCCCCATATGGACAGACCTCCGGGAATAACAAACAGAAATGTATTGCGAGATGCTTTGCTTATGAATACACACACACACACACACTTTCATAGAATACTCACCAGGTTTTACAGACATGATGAAAAAATACAAATGGCTCATGCACGCACACACACACACACTCATGCACACTTTCATAGAATACTCACCAGGTTATACACAAATGATGAAAAAATAAAAACAGCTCATGTACACACACACAGACGAACACACACACACACACACAGGAACACACCGCACGCACACACATACAGAAGAACACACGAGCAGCTCTACAGGAATCCCTCTGTTTTTAAGGCTAATTGGGACATCCGTCTATTTATTCAATTACACGATTTCTCCCAGGCGCTCGCGGCGCTGTCAGGAAGCATCGCGGTGACGACCGGCTCGGTGGAAACGGGGCGTGGCGCGGGACGGCCCGGGGGGGGGGGGGTGCTCACGCCGGCTACCACACTGGAGGTTTCCAAGGGAGGCATCCCCCCCTCCCCTGACCATCCCGCCCCCCCAGCCCCCCCGTTGCCCGGAAGCTGGGCATTTCCGCCATACCACTACATCTCCGCTCCTCCAGCCATTCAGGGGGGGTCCGCCTACAGGACTTCAAAGCTGGGGCGGGGGGGGGGGGGGGGTGGCATCGCGAACATCCCACATCTGCCTCCCCCCCCACATCCCCTTGCCTCCTTTCTTTATCCCGCTTAACACGCTCATCCAGGATCTGAGAGGAAGTACACGTTAATCTTTGATTAACCGAGGCCTGCATTATCGTCCATAATGCAGGCGCTAAACGAGGGCTGCTGTTAGCGCTCCGCTAATGGGCTGTGTACAACCAGCCAGCCTAAGTGCAATTCTTATTTATTTTTTTTTTTTTTTTGGAGGGAGGTTAATTATCCATTTCCTCTGGGCTTTGAGGACTAATTGCTTGAGGTCCCAACATGACCAACATGGCCGCCCCCCCCCGTAGGTCAGTCCAACGGGAGAGATTTATTGGCGGTGGTCGAAAGTGTGAATTTAGTCGGTGCGATACGTGATGGCTGTGCGTTGGCACTTTCTTTCCAGTTTCACAGATGAGGAAAAAAAATATCCTTCAAGCTTAGAGAACATTTGAATGGAAATTGATTTTTTTTTTTTTTTTTTTGGTGTCGCTCTACGTCTTGCAATACGTGAAAAACAGAACCGCGTGCCGAGGCACGGTCTGTATTTATCGGTTTTCTCATCGGCTCTGTCAGATCCACTCGTTATGCCTCCCTCTGGACGTTTCTGTGCCACTGAAATTACGTGAATGTGAATTGCATGCTTTTCATTATCGCCGTCGTACGCTTTCCTGCCTGATGGATGGATGGCCGTTTTCACCATGAACAACCTCTGTTCCGTAGACCGCTACAGTATAAACCTCTTACTGTACACGGCCCTGGGGCGTCTGTTCAGCGTAGCGTGAACGTCTGTTTAGTGTAACATGCAGGGAGCGTGCGCTACAGCGCCCCACTACGTTCCACAGCTGAAGAGTTCCCTGCTTTCCGGGTTTCGGTTTGGACCGAATTCTGTGTTAAAGCTGCAAAGGTTGGGTGGCAGGTGGTTTTTATAGGCTTCTAATTTATGGTCTACTGATTCCCGACGTCAAGCAATTCATTCTCTTTACATTTTCACCTTCCCAAGCGTGTGAGGGGCTATCGAATTCATTTATTCATTCATTTATGTTTACAGTAGAAGTCGTTGAACTCGAATTGGATCGACTGCATCAATCAGTTTTAGAGAAATGGAAGTCCACTGGACTTACCGTGGCTTATTAACACGATCAGTGCCTCTGTGTGTCGTACTGTAATAATCTATCTGGCGCATCAGCAACGTGACATCTAGTGCTGAACTGAGTGCACTGAAAACCTCACTAAAACACACAAAGACAGAATGTCACATCGCCGCCCTTGTGGTATCGAGGAGCCGAGCGTAAAACTTTAATGACGCCGGGGTCCGCTGTCACGGCAGCCGGGCGGCTGTTCGGGTTTTTTTTAATTTTTTTTATTGTTTATTTGAAACTAAGTCGTGGCAGAAAAACTTCGGCACGCGGGTTGAAGCCGTCTAAAATGGACACAATTAGCCAGCGTCGCCGTTTCAAACTTTAAAGGGTCAAGACCGACTACGCCCGCCGGATGCTAAAACTGCGGATCCTGCCAGCGTATGGCAAAAAAAAGTCACCGCCAAGCCAGTGTTCTCTGCGGGGGGGTGGGGTGGGGTGGGGGGCGAGGGTGAAATGGAGCTGCTGTTGCACAGGGGCTGGAGACGGATGGACTAACTACCACCACTCTGTATATTTCATTTTGAGTAAATGGACTGCATTTATATAACGCTTTTATCCAAAGCGCTTTACAATTGATGCCTCTCATTCGCCAGAGCAGTTAGGGGTTAGGTGTTCTTGCTCAAGGACACTTCGACACGCCCAGGCCGGGGTTTGAACCGGCAACCCTCCGACTGCCAGACAATCGCGCTTACCTCCTGAGCCATGTCGCCACTTTAAATCCCCCCCCCCCCTTTCATGACACTCGTTACATGCACCCCCATTCCAGCACTTTTCGGTAATTTGCATTTGTCCTAATATCGTAAGTATCATATCTTATTGAACCTGGGTGTCCATGACCATGAAATATGCATTTGTACGTCGCTTTGGATAAAAGGCGTCTGCCGAATAAATGTTATGTAATATACTGGACGGGTCGGGGTAGGACGTTCGGTCATTTTAGACCGAGATTAAAAGCATACATCACAGCCGCCCCCCCCTCTCCCTGCTCGCGACGCGGCAGCGCTGTCAGGCTGCTAGGTGAGCCGGGTAGAAGCCTGGACGATGGCCACCGGGATTGAGAACGAAAAACAAGCACCTGTCACGTTTATTTCTGCCCCCCTGCTTCATCTAGTAACGTTTGTCCATCTTATCGTTCTTTCGCCACAGTTTGACCGGTTTGCTCACATTACAGGCATTTAGCAGATGCTCTTATCCAGAGCAACTTACACAACTTTTTTTACATCCATTTTATTACAGCTGGATATATTACTGAAGCAATGGAGGTTAAGTACCTTGCTGAAGGATACAACGGCAGTGTCCTACCCGGGAATCGAACCCACAACCTTCTGGTTACCAGTCCAGTTCCTTACCTACTATGCTACGCTACCACCCTACTCACTTTTGGCTAACGTGCTCGGCGCCCAAAATTGAAACGAGGGTGGCCTTGGTAAACAGTAAACATTAGAACCTGTTATTATTATTATTATTATTATTATTATTATTATTATTATTATTATTATTATTATTATTATTATTTTATCTTTTTTTTTTTGTAAAAGCCAACACGTATGGCTGCTCTCGCCGAGTTTCTGTGTCCATCCGCTAAGTGAGACAGCACAGCGCTTTGCAGCCCCGACCGACCGGCCGTCCCTGGTGCCGCGCGACGGATGTGCTAATCCCGCGCAGCGGCGTCGTCGTCGGAGACAGCGGATGTGGGGGGGTGCAGGGGGGGGGGTGTTTATTTATGTCACGGTGTTGTCTCAAACGGGCGGCGGATGTGTGCCGCTGGGCCGGTGGGCCCCCGGCTAGGGGGGGCCTCGTAGGCCGTCGTCCCGGCGACGGAGAGCCAGGGATTTGCCCTCCCACCTCAGGTGCTCCCCGGACCCGCCCGGAGGAGGAGGAGGAGGAGGAGGAGGTTGGTCGCGTGGGGTTGTGCAGGTCCCCAGCCGCCACCGAGCAGCCAGATTGCCTCCTGGTGCTCACCCGGACCCGCTCCGCAAGAGCAATGTAGGCTTCCTTTGCGGTCCGGCCGCCCCAGCAAAGTAAACAAGCGGCAATCAAGCTGAGGCCGACCGGGCGGCAAAAAACGAAGTCGGAGACGCCGGCGTACGGTTCGCCGAGCGGGGCCGGCGAGGGTGGCGTGAGCGATGACATCACTTCTCCAATTCAAACAGGCCGCGTTCCTCGGTCTCCTCTTCCGGGCCAAAAGAAAGGGAGCGTTTACACTGACTCCTGCGCCCGGGAATTATCGTTACGCTTGACTGTTACTGTACACAGCTTCTCAGACGTGCTCTGGAACAAAACAAAAAAGAAGAAGACAGACTTAATGGCTCCTCGTTAGAGGCTTGTCTGAAGAAGCGGCTCGCTCTGCCAAAAGCTCGCGATGATCATGCCTCTGGGTCGCCTGTGGTACGAAAAAAAACACACCTACAGCGGTAGGCAGTGTGCAGTGGCACTGTGTGTTAAGGAAACAGGGCTTGCAACTCCACGGCTGCGGGTTTGATTCCCAGGTGGGGCACTGCCACTACCCTTGAGCAAAGGCACGTAACCTGTACTGCTTCAGTAAATATCCGGCTGTATAAATTAATTGTATATTAAAAAACTGCACGGTAAATATCCAGCTGTATAAATTAATTGTCTATGAAAATAAATATAAGCCGTCTTAAGTTGATCTAGATAAGTGTCTAATTTAGTGTCTGATAAATGCCTAAAACACAGTTACTCAGACCCCCCCCCCCCCCCCCCTCACTCTCTTTCCCCCTGCAGAACGACTCCTGGAGCGAGCTGTACTCCTTCGCCCTCTTCAAGGCCATGAGCCACATGCTGTGCATCGGCTACGGCCGGCAGGCCCCGGAGAGCCTGTCGGACATCTGGCTGACCATGCTGAGCATGATCGTGGGCGCCACCTGCTACGCCATGTTCATCGGGCACGCCACCGCCCTCATCCAGTCGCTGGACTCGTCCCGGCGGCAGTACCAGGAGAAGGTAGGAAGGCCCGCGTCCGGGACACAAAGGGGCCCGTCCGTCTCGGCGCAGTCCCCCTGCGGCTAGCGGCTAGCGGGCCGACGAGCGCGCGACGGCCTCTTCGTCGGCTCGTTAGCGGCCCAGCGGCGGCCCTGCCGACGGCGTTTTTTTGCACATCGCCGCTACGGCGCTCTGCTAGCGAGCTAGCGGCGGCGGTGGCGGCAAAGCGGTCAAGACGAGGATCGGCTGTTTTAAGAGGAAGGCAAAATGGCCGCCGGTCGGTCCTCCCCAGGGGCGGGCGCGGCTTTCAAATGGGAACGTGCTGCTGCTCACGCCCAGGGTGGCACTGCGGTGCATTGTGTACGGAGTCTAGGAGGAGTCTAGGAGGAGTCTGGAGGTCTTAGTTCTGTTGGATCCTCTTTATGTATTACGCTCTCATTTCCAACCCCTGTCCTGTTCCCGTAATTTGCTCAGAATCTGCTCAGTATTCATTACACCACGGGACATTTTATAAGCAGAGAACAGGCAAGGTCGGAAATCTTCTCAGGTCTCTCTCTCTCTCTCTCTCTTTCTGTCTCCCTGTCTCTCTCTTTCTCTCTCTCTCTCTCTCTCTCTGTCTCCCTGTCTCTCTCTCTCCCTGTATTTCTGTCTGTCTCTTCTTCCTGTCTTTCTATCTCTCTCTATCTCTCTCTGTACCCCTGTCTCTCTCTGTCTCTCTCTCTCTCTCTCTGTCTCCCTGTCTCTCTGTCTCCACCCTCCCTCTCTCTCTCTCTGCCCTTTTCCCTGCATTGCTTTTTGCCTATCTAGGTCTGCAGACAGCTTGGTCTCTGTGTGTGTGTGTGTGTGCGCTTTTTTTGTGTGTTTTGTTTTCTGAGAGGGAGCTTGTCACATTTTTCTAGGTCACGGTGAAGGAGGAGCAGACTGTGCAGTCTGTGATCCTGGGTGTTTGAGAGTGTGCTGCTGCGGGGCCTACTGCCACAGTCAGCGTTCTGCTGTGGGGCCTACTACCAGGCAGGCTGCTGCTTCGGGGACTACTGCCACAGTCAGGCTGCTGCTGCAAGGCCTACTGCCACAGTCAATGTTCTGCTGCTGCAGGGCCTACTGCCACAGTCAGGTTCTGCTGCTGTGGGGCCTACTGCCATAGTCAGTGTTCTGCCACTGCTGGGCCTACTGCCTCAGTCAGTGTTCTGCTGCGGGGCTTACTGCCACAGTCAGTCTGCTGCTGTGGGGCCTACTGCCAGTCAGGCTGCTGCTTCGGGGCCTACTGCCACAGTCAGTCTACGGCTGCGGGGACTACTGCCACAGTCAGTCTGCTGCTGTGGGGCTATTGCCACAGTCAGCGTGCTGCTGCGGGGCCTACTTCCAGAGAAAGGGTGTCACTGGGAGATGGAGGACCTGTCACTGGGAGATGGAGGAGTATCTGCAGAGATTAGTGGCACCGAAGCAGAATTTGGCCAGCATTTGAACTCTGTGTGTGTGTGTCTTTCTGTCCTGTGTGTGTATATATATTCACACACATGCACATACACATACAGACATACACACACACACACATGCTCATATAGACATGCACACACACACACACACACACGCATACACACACATATAGACATACATACACACAGACACACACACACCCATATAGACATACACGCACACACATATGTGTACAGTACATATATTTAAACAATACATACTGTATATGCTACATACGCAAACATAAATAATGAACGAGGGGAAATTAATTAGCGAGACAGCGCTTGTAAAGCACGCGGCGTCTGTGCTGTAAAGGCCGATGTCTCTTCGGTCAGGAAAAAGAAAAGCCTCGTTTTTCTCCTGCCCAACATGCAAGTCTCTTCTGCTCTACTTCCTAGATAAAGCTTGAAATAATAAAACGGCACAGTCACATGTACAGTCACAGCTCGCCCCCCCCGCCCCCTCCGCCACCGCCCCCCCCCGCCACCGCCCCTCCAGGCTTCAGTTATTTATTAACGATGCTATGTCGTCCCGTCGCGCACAATGGGTCAGATAACCCACAGAGAAAGGCCCTGTAAGAATTTGTCTTGAACACACCAAATATTTTGACAGCAGCAGCGCCAATCTTGGTTAAAAAGGCACGGCCATGCACATCGCGCAGAAGGAACAGACGGGTACGAGTAGTTTACCCGACACTCCTTTATTAGTAGTTTATTGCTAGTAGGTTGCTCTTGTTTTTATGCGCTGTTGGAAACAAAATGGAGAAACAAAATGTCCGTCATAAAATGGAACCGGCTGTTGGGTTCGTAGCGCTCACTTGCGAAAACGACTTGTTCTCGTCACATTGCACGTGTGTTCGACGGCGTGGCTTTCCATCTCGTTCATGAAATTGTTGTCAGTGCGAGAGCTGAGCGCAGTGGGTTTGAATGGCCGACGTGCGCTGTTTTCCGTGCGCTGTTCTCCGTGCGCTGTTTTCCGTGCGCTGTTTTTCCGTGCGCTGTTTTCCGTGCGCTCTTTTCCGTGCGCTCTTTTTCGAGAGCTGCTTGTGTTTCGAGGAAACGATTACCTCTCAACCCCCCTGGCGGTATGTGGCGTTCCCTCCCCCTCCCCCTCGCACGTACAGAGACGGCCTGGGTCTTGGCAGGGCCTTTTTTGGGCCGACGTTCTGTGTGGGGGGGCGTGGCCTCCTGGCAGCGGCTGGCGAATTCCGGAGGAGGCGGGGGGGTGGGGTGCTGAGGGTGGCGGGGGAGAGATGCCAGGGGTTTTGGGCTCTTTGATGTAGTGGACTGTCTCTCCCAGAGCGGGGGTGGGGGGAGGGGGGTCTTCATCAGGCAGCCGACCGGAGTCATCCTGTTCTCCATCACCCCCCCACCCCCACCCCCGCTCACATTTCTATGCCCTTGAGTGCTGCCTGACGGACCATCTGGTAACAGTGGCGGAGGGCATTCGCCATTATGTAATACCCTGCCTCCCCCAGAGGGCTGCTTGGCTGCATCGCTGTCAGATTGGTTTTGCCCCGAGATTGAAGCGTGTCTGTCTTCAGAGAATTTTGATGTGCATTGGCACGGGTGCACTGTGGCTAACTTTTAGACCCTTGGTACAATGTCAAAAGATGGCTCTTTGCTAAGGATGCTTCCAGGTTATGCTGTCCATTGTCAAATTTGGTGTTCCACTGGTTGTGTATCTTGGTTGAATGCGATTTTATTATATGTGCTGCTGTTATACAATTTTATGTTATAAACTATTTTTGAGCATGGTATTGTATAAATATGAAGCTTTATTTAGCAATTAAACTGCACCAGTGATGAGCCATTAGCACTGAATGTGACAATAAGACAATGAGATGATGTATTAATTAAACTAATTAAGAAAATAAATAGGACCAAATATTTCACTCTGAATTAATTCTTTCAAGTGTGTTTCAGAAGCACACTTCATATTAGGAAACATTCTCAAGGAGGGCCAAAAAAAAAGGATATTTCTGCCATGTTTGTAGGCAGATAGGAGATTAATGAGACTCAGGAAAAATGGACGATTGCAGTGGCTTCTTGTCCTAATGTGAATGGCTGCCTGACCCCCTGGTTGACACATTTTAATGTTTGTTGTGCACCGTATAGAAACATCCCACCCAGCCTAATCACTGTTGCAACCAGGCCACCGTTGAGGGGGGGCGGGCGGATTGGGGGGGTTGGAGGGGGGGCCAACTGGGTGCGTTGTCCCAGGCCCTGGAGGAGGGAGGGTGCCCAGTGGTCTGGTAAACATTACAGCGACCGAGCCCCCCGGGGAATAATATAATAATATAACTTCACCTGGCAACCCGGGAGCCTTGCACAGATTACTGGGCGAGGTGCACCGCGTGCTTAAGCTGTGTCAAATGTGACAGCCCTTAGTTTTTCACCCTTTCACCTTGATCATGACAAATGCGTCTGATGTACTCCTTAGGAACAGGAACAGGAACAGCGCCGCAGATCAGATGAGGGGCCTCTTTAATGTCAGCACATATGCCTCGCATTACCCAGAAGGCAACTGTGGCCGGGTAACGCAGTGCGAGGATGGCAGTTTAATTTCCTTGCCTTGGCACATGACAGATGGCAGCGCCAGATACGCGCTCTACATATATATATGCCGTCGAGCGGGTGACTTTACGGCCTGTTAAAAAAACCCAGTGAACATCGTGCTAAATCCATAGGGCTCAGAGATCAGATTGGATTTGAAGTGTGTGGAGGCGGCGAGCGTCCCTGCCACTGAATTTAACTTTCTATTGCAAGTCACTTTTTACGTGGACGTGTGTTTGTCTTCTGTAGAGTTGGGAAAATTCTGACTGGAATGCATGTATTGTTTGGAATGAATAAATATGCATTTGTGTGGGTGCGCGTGTCCTGTATGTGCGTGTGTGTTGTGTGTGCCTGTGCGTGTGTGTCTTTGTTAGCCGTGTCGTGTGTTTGTGTGTGTGTGTGCCTGTGCGTGTGTCTGTATGTGCGTGTGTGTGTGTGCCTGTGCGTGTGTCTGTACGTGCGTGTGTGTGTGTGCCTGTGCGTGTGTCTGTACGTGCGTGTGTGTGTGTGCGTTTGTGTGTCTGCGTGTGTACACCAGGGAGCCTATTGTACGGACCTTACTGTCGGTGCTGTTTGCAGAAGCAGCGGATGTGTCCACAGCTCTGGCCCGCGGATACACAGTGACTCAGAGCCTGTGAATCAGAGCCACACAACTCTGAGCAGGCAGACAGATGGACAGGCAGACAGACAGGCAGGCAGACAGGCACACAGACAGGCAGACAGACAGACAGGCACACAGACAGGCAGACAGGCAGGCAGGCAGACAGGCAGACAGACAGGCAGACAGACAGGCAGACAGACAGACAGGCAGGCAGACAGACAGAGAGACAGGCAGGCAGACAGACAGACAGACAGACAGGCAGGCAGACAGGCAGGCAGGCAGGCAGATAGACAGACAGACAGACAGACAGGCAAGCCTTCATTAATCAGCCAGAGCAAACAACAGGCCCATCTATTAATCAGCTGCTAAGAGCAGGTCCCTAACTGACTTCTACGCGCTGAACTTTCGGGGTCTCTCTGTGTGTCTGATAGCTGCTGTGGAAAAAAAAGTGTGGCGTTGGCGGGGGTGGGGGTGGGGGGTGGCGGGGGTGCTTCAGTTAAAGGAATTTCAAACGATGCCTCATTTATCTTCTTACCCGCTGCGAGCCACAGAATGGTGAGCCACGCTTTTTTCCCTCTCTCCTCCTTTTCAAACGCTCCATTGCTCCATTTTATTTGGTCCAGGATTGCAGCAGCTCATTTAATGTGTCACGCTGTTTTTTTTTTGGTTTTTTTATTTCAAGAAATGCTGTGCAGATTAGAATAGCCTCTTTTGGTCAAACGTATCTGTGAATACAGCAGACATCAATGACTACGAAATGACACAATACTTATTCGTGAATATGATGTGGGGGAAAAAAAAGCTCTAAAATGCTCAGCTGGAGAGGAAGGCTTCAATCCAACTGGGAGCTAGTTAGGGAATTCCAATGCAGACAAATTTCAGGTACACTACACCCCCCCCCCCCCCGGGTAAATACAGCTAGGTATGAGCAAGGCACTGAGTTTACTTGTCATATATTTCATTGGATCCAACGCCCGTTTGAAAAAGGCTGCCATTATTAGAATAAGATGGGCAGTAGGCAGCAGTGATGTTGAAGGCTCGCAGACTCTCAGATAGCTCCGGGTTTAAAGCTTTAATTTTTGGACAGCGGGGTGGTCAGCAGAGGATGGGCTCTTCCCCTATTAATCCCACTGGGGAGTCTTTTTCTCGCTACTGTTTGAGGAGATTTTGTTGCTGGGTTTTTTTAGGGGGGTTCTATTTTCCTATTTTCTGAGGTAATTTTTCTATGACAGTGTAAGCATAAAATGTGCTGTGCAAAAAAAAAAAAAAAAAAAGAGTTCTGGCACCTAACTGTAGTTTCTGTTGTTTTCTGCATAGTTTGCCTCTATGTGAAGGCCCTGCTGAATTATTAGGCACTTCTACAGAACTTAATAATGCAAGTCACAGCTATATTTTTTGCCTGTTTTGAATGGGTTGGAATAAAAGTAGAGTGTGCAAGTGCATTGTGTAAAAAAAGGTTAAAGTGCCGTGGTACTGTCTACACCGTAGCACTGGGAGGGGAAGGTCTGTTTGCAGAAAATTTTTTAATTTAAGTGGGATTATCTAAATAAAAAAAGGTGGCTTCTCATACATCAGTAATTACAGTCAATGAACTCAGTCATCACCACCTTGTGCTGACAGACTCTGACGTAGGCTCTTGAGGTAGATTGAGTTTGTGTTTACTGCACCCCTTCCTATACAGTTTAGCCTGCAGAAACTGAACAAATGGAAACACCAAAGCAAAGTCACTTAAGAGGGTGTCAGGAAGACACTTTTTTGTTTAGGGGAGATATGCTTCCTCTTAACCCCAGGATGAAATTTGCAGTCAGCTGCTCTGCAGATTTTAATGGGTGTTTTGACTCGCTCTTCAAACTTACGCGTCGCAATCACGTCCTAATCCTCGAGTACACTTTTCCACCCACTGCTGCCCTTCGCTGATCGAGCCTCCGTCAAAAATCAATGCTCACCTCACCATTGATTCACATTAGTGAGCTGAGATTTCTTTGCCCCTGAAGCCAAACATGCCTCAACCATCACAGCCTTTCAACCCTTTTGAACAGTAGGTTTTTTGTAATGTTTTTGTCAAAATTCTAAGTCGGTGTTCTAGAACTCCACTGCTTTCAGTTACCGGTAGCGATTGTTACATCAGCATTAAGAATGTTCGGTTAAGTGCATTCTAGTCATAAATTTTGCGATCTTACTCCTTAAGGGGTTAAAGTCATTGAGTTCTTCACTTTCAGCTGCCCTTGCTGTATTAATAGACAACCATGCCTGTCCAGCAGTTTTATACATTACCGTGAAAAAACAATGCACCTGTGTGGACACCTGTGTGGAACCCTCTGCTTTACATACACTGTGCTTGTTGTGCCTTATTTTCCCAGGTGTTTCTGTATTTAAAAAAAAAAAAAATTGCATATCTGTGTCTGTGTGGTATGTCACAGCGCCCCCTTGTCATCACGTGTGAGTACTGCACTGCATTATTTACGTGCACGACTTTTTTTTTTATCCCTCCCATTACATTTCACCATGTTGTTTTAAGTGAAAGGCCTTTCTACTCATCCATACATACACCGCGGCCGTTTTTATGCACTGTACATTAAGTGCGCTATACATTTCACCGCACCTGACCCTTTTTTTAATGGATGGCTTCACATGTGAGGTCAGCCGGAAAAGATCAGCAGCAGGAAACCGTTTCAACTGTCAATGCAGTTCTGAACTCTGAGAACTGAAGGTCAGGGAAATATTCCATTTTCTTTTTTTTCTTTCTTTTCTTTTCTTTTTTTTTTTTGCTGTAGAGCAGCATTTAACCTTTCAGGATTAGTTGTGTCCATGTTCTCAGAGATGAGTTTGACTCCTTGCTGCGTTTTTAAAAAAAAAATTGCCTTTGAAGATGGATGAACTGTATTTTTTTTTTTTTTTGCTCGGTAAATATTGAAAAGCCCTGTCTGACATCTAATGTGGGTTAAGTTGAAGCTTTAATTATAGTGAAGTTTCGGTGAGAAAAGATAATCCTCGTAATCTCGACTCTCAATAAAAAGAACAAGTTTTTGAGAGAAAGTAACGTCGGACGCGTTCGCTGTACAAATGGCGACAAGCTCAAAATTTTCGGGATAAATTGAATGACGGTCACATTAAATCTAAATGCAAAGTGCTATGTGGCACCGCGGAGCGATGGTAATTATCGCCAGCAGAAGGGAGAGAGCAGGATGTATTGGACCTCGGAGTTTAACGGTCATTAATATTTGATCGTGTTTTTTCCCCCCCGAGATTTAAAAGGGCAAGGGCTGCCGTGTGTGAAGGTGTCCGAGTCATGTGACGTCGTTGGCATGTGAACGCGGAAACGGCGGGAAACTTCGCCCCGCTGTTGCCGTGAGAACCGAAGGGCAACGGCGAAATGCCGCCCCGCAGTGTTTTAAGGAGCGGTTTAAGAGGACGGAACAAAGTGTCAGTTCTACAGGGACGCGTGAGGTAAAATCAAATCGGATTTATCTCAAAATGAACCTCGAATTGACGCTGCCTCTGCTTTTAGGACATGTCGAATGTGATCGCAGAAACAAACAATCTCGCTGTGAAAAATGTATTTAATCTACTATATAATATATAAACCATACCTACTGTGCACTAACGCAAAACACCACAACCCGACACATTTCTCCCAGCATTTTAAACAGGAAATCTGAAAGAACGGAAGTGCTTACACGTGCCAAGGGGAACGTCTCTCCTTTCGTTTACCGGAAATCTAATCCGGTCCGATGCATTTAAAACAGTGTTTGGCTGGACCGCTGCGTGACTGAGTGAGTGATGAAGTTACACCATTGGTCGGCCGGGTTATGACACCACACCATTGGTCAGCCGGTCCAGCCATATACTAGGTTTTGACCAGGTCTTGTTTAAAGCGATCAATAGGCAGGAGATGGGGGGGGACATAGCTCAGGAGGTAAGAGCGATTGTCTGGCAGTCGGAGGGTTGTCGGTTCAAACCCCCCCCTGGGTGTGTCGAAGTGGCCTTGAGCAAGACACCTAACCCCTAACTGGTCTGGCGAATGAGAGGATAAAAGCGCTATATAAATGCAGTCTATTTACCATTTACCAGGAGATACAGGCCATGAAAAAATTGGGAAAGGTCCAAAGACGGAAGACAGCAGCGACTGTGTCTGAGAGGAAAAAGTTTCGCCTCATCCTCGGCTTACCCACCCGGCCCTGGCTCAGGCGCTGTGGTGGATTGTGGGATACGTTCCCGACCTCCCGTGGGGGTTTGCGGTGCTCCTGCACCGGTGATGACTCACCGCGCCGGTGCCACCGGTCCATTAATAAGCGGCTCCAGGTCCTCCGGGCCTCGGAGGAGAAGGTCTGTTTGTGTGAGTGCCTGCCTGATTCGGTCTCCCTCCGTGGGGAGTTCACAAGAGGGCCATTATCGGCCTCTGTGTGGCCTCTGCATTATTCAGCTCGGCTGTTTCCTTCATAACCTCTTCTCGTCATTTTGTTTACATATTTATGCACTCGCCTTGTCCTCTTCTTCCCTGCTCCTCCTGCACAATGTCACAAAAAAAAGAAAAGAAAAAAACACTTGTGAAGGTTAAGCGGATGCTCAGACCCAGCAAGGGAGCCTTCAGTGTCCCTGTCAGTGCACTTGTTTTTTTTCCCTATTTTTGTCAGACAAGATTCTGAGCTCAAGGTTAAATAGTAGTTGTCACCCAGTGAACTGCATCAGTAGGAGGCAAGTCATGTGATTTACTTTTTTTTTTGTCAGCGCAATGCTGCATGTGGGCAGGGGTGTCTATTTTCTTTCTATAAAAATATTTAACGTTAATTTATTTTTCAAATTTTTTATGAAAAACTTGACTGATGATCATTTGTCATTTCAGATTTAACTAAGCAGTTATATTTTCTGGATTGTTTACATGCCGTGTTATGGCTTTTACAGAATAACAGTGGAATGATTGACGTGAATTTGTGATGTCATGACACTGGCTTATTTAATTCGAGGTAGCATGAAATCGGAGCTGCACAACACTGCAAAATGCAGAACATGCCACATGCCAGTATTATGAGAGATTAAGTTGTAACTTTTGCTTGAAATGAAACCGTAATGCAATTCCTCTGGAGGGCACCCAATCTGTTCACACACAAACACACACGCACACACTCACACACATGCGCATGTGTGCAACTTCCTCGTGGTAATGTAAATAAACGAAAACACGAACGCAGAGAAAGGCCCGTTAGTTATTCACTCGCCGCATTTTCTGATTTCCTTTTTAGCAAAGCAAAACCAAGGTTCTGCAACAGGAAATAAATGTATTCAAAAAAAAGAAAAGAAAAGAAAAATAAACATTCTGTTTGTGATGGGTTTATGGGGCCTTCTCTGTAGGCAGTCTGTCGCTTGATGCACGTTAAATCACACAAGGCGGAGTCAATGCCTAGACACAGTGGAGCATGAAGACACCCGCTTTTACCGAGGCTTCATCCGCCTGGCGGTGTCTTTCCCCCTGAACGTAACCCTTTTTCATCTGAAAGCAGTGTGTTTGCTATAAATAGGTCAGAATATATCCCTTCAGGTATTTTTGTTTCTTCTTCTGTGCCTTCCCTACAACGAGGCAGATATTATCCATTTACGGACTCTGACTCTGAAATCAGGACAAGATGCTGTC